>NC_141039.2:43400000-43510000 GCF_052040795.2 Danio rerio
CCGGCCAATAAATATATGAATGAATGAATGAATGAATGAATGAATGAATGAATGAATGAATGAATGAATCAATCAATCAATCAATCAATCAATCAATCAATCAATCAATCAATCAATCAATCAATCAATCAATCAATCAATCAATCAATCAATCAATCAATCAATCAACCAATCAATCAATCAACCAATCTATCAATCAATCAACTTATCAATCAATCAACTAACTAACCAACCAATTAACTTATCAATCAGTGGATGAATCAATCAATCAACCAACCAATGAATCAATCGATCGATCGTTAACCAATTAACCTACCAGTTAACTTATCAATCCGTGGATGAATCATTCAATCCATCAATCAATCAATCAACCAATCAATCAATCAATCAATCAACAAACCCACCAAGTAATCAATCAATCAATCAATCAGTCGAGCAATGAATCAACTTTATATGTGTGAGTGCATGTCATTATGTGTGTGTGTGTGACTCTGGCACCGCTATTTTACTGTAAGGCCATTTAATGCGATCAGTTGTAGTCGGCCAGCTCATTGCTATTGCCAGCCTGTGATACAAATGCCAACAAACACTTTCAGTTGATTGTTCTTCTATTGTCCCTCACTGTTTTCGCCTTGGCCTGGTCTTCGGTTGATCCTCACAAGGGGATCTCCATCACCCACGATGCATCTGGAGGCAATACTGCATTAGAGGCATCTCCATGAGCCACGTAACAAAAAAGATGGATGAGAGACGAGAAAGATAATGAAGTTATAAGTGGATAGGCATGAGAAGAGAGAGTGGGCGTAGAGGGATGAAATTCACTCTCCGCTGAGGAAAACAAGATGCTCAGAATGCGATGAAAACGTAAATACGACCTCATTATCCCTCTTTCTCTAAAAATAAATCCCCATATGTGTCTGTGAGGTTTTAATAACCCCCAGATCATTTATTATAACTTGTGATAGTTGCACTTATTTAGGTATGAGCAAAAATATGCTTTTGTGCATGTTCCTTTAAATGCAAATGAGCAGCTGCTTTCCAGGAGAGGGCGGAGCCTTTAGATGCTATTCTTAACGAAACAACAAAACAAGTGAATCTCACCAGTGAAGTGTGAGAAATTGCTTGTAATGAATAAAAGCTTTATGTTTAAACTAGTGTCGGTCAATAATGAGAGGATGAGATTTCAGATTTAATTTCAATTTTTAAATGTCCAATTCCTGCTAACATGTGAACTCTTTTTAGTGCGTTCTGAAATACAGCTGATTTGCTTTTGTTTTCCCATGCTCAACAGATATGAATGTGGCTTTGTCTGAAATTGCCTACTTTCATACTATATAGTACACTAAAAACAGTATGCGAGCTGAGTAGTATGTCCGTATTTATGGAATTGGAAAAACAGTACCTGGATGACTTACTACTTCCAGCGAGATTCTAAAGTGCGCTTCCGATGCGCGCTAGAGAGAATTTATGAATGGGAGTAAAGCAACGCAACTGACGTGGGTATCGATCACATGATCATGACAAAATTACGGATGTAGTATGTCCAAGCTCCATTCATACTACTCACATTCATACTGTATAAATCATATTTTTCCAATGGTTGAGTAGTACATTTAAATTCAAAAGCAGTACCTACTGTGTAGTAGACAATTTCGGACGCAGTCTGTGATTGTACAATCAATCAATCCATCAGCTCATAGACAGATGAGCTAATTACTGTAACATTGAACATTGCTCCAGTGTCCATGTATCTGTGTTTGTACTAAGTGATCAGTAGTAAATCGATGACCTTCTTGAACATACAAGCACAAAACGTTTGTTTTATTAAACTTTTTGAACTGGGCGACACGGTGGCTCAGTGATTAGCACTGTCACCTCACAGCAAGAAGGTCGCTGGTTCGAGTCCCAGCTGGACCAGTCTGCTTTTCTGTGTGGAGTTTGCATGTTCTCCCCGTGATTGCATGGGTATCCTCCGGGTGCTCCATTTCCCCCCACAGTTCAAAGACACGTGGTATAGGTGAATTGAACGAGTGTGTGTGTGAATAAGTGTGTATGGGTTTCCCAACACTGGATTATTGCTGGGGGGACATCCGCTATATATACATCTGCTATATATATACAGTACTGTGCAAAAGTCTTTGGCTCTCAGTTACACATGTTGTTTTAGTGAGGGTATAATGACATTATTACAGCTCATGAAACAAAAACGGTCATGTAATGGCCTCCACTGAGTCCAGACCTGAATATTACAGTTTGTATATGCAATATTACAGGCAGTATGGGATTCATTTGGAGAGAAAAATAAGATAGAATAAGCTTAATATTTAAGGAAGACCTATTTGATATTGCTTGATATTAAATAGCACATCATTTCATTTTAACAAAAAAAGTTCCAGAGGTCACATTAAACACACTTTTAATGCTAGTCTTTTAATATCAAAATATTTTTTTACTGAATATTATGTACTTATTTCCAATATTTTCTGGAAAGGGCATCCACTGCAAACAGTAAAACATATGCTGGAATAGTTGGCAGTTCATTCCACTGTGGCGACCTCTGAACTTGAGACTAAGCCAAAAGAAAATATATGAATGAATATTAAAGGTATAGTTCACCCAAAAGTAATGAACTTGGACCTGATCCATACCTTCGATATGGTTAGCCTTAGAGATTTTTTAGCTAACCAAAAAATAGACAAATTTGTAATTCGTCCTCCACAAAAAAAGTTATGACCCAAGCATACTAGACCCAGGTGAGGAAACTCTAAATATTTCAGGTCCCAGCAATACTGGAAACACGAATTGCAGGAAATATTTTGGTTTTATCCCATTGTCTCAAAGCAAAGAGTCCCTGACCCAGCCCCAGTGCATTATCTGCACCAAAGTTCTTGCTAACGAATGCATGAGACCATCCAGGTTAAGACAATTACAGATGATTCATCCCCAATACCGCAAGGTGTACCCAATACTAACAGCCTACTCATGTTTTGCTTTTATATTTGACATTAAGCTATTATGTGTGCATAAACAAAATAAATATAGTAAGAAACATATGTTTGTTTGAAGAAAACCTTTCATGTCATACCTATTGCAAACTTACTGTATGTAAGCACTAATATTATTATTGTGGTGGGAGCCGTACAATATTTCCTAAGGGAAAAGGGGTCTCAGAAAAAAAAGGTTGGGAACCACTTCTGCAGATAGATAGATAGATAGATAGATAGATAGATAGATAGATAGATAGATAGATAGATAGATAGATAGATAGATAGATAGATAGATAGATAGATAGATAGATAGATAGATAGATAGATAGATAGATAGATAGATAGATAGTTAGTTAGTTAGTTAGTTAGTTAGTTAGTTAGTTAGTTAGTTAGTTAGTTAGTTAGTTAGTTAGATAGATAGATAGATAGATAGATAGATAGATAGATAGATAGATAGATAGATAGATAGATAGATAGTTAGTTAGTTAGTTAGTTAGTTAGTTAGTTAGTTAGTTAGTTAGTTAGTTAGTTAGTTAGTTAGTGATGGAATTTCGCGGGTCATAGTTAACTAAGTTTGGCCCTTGAACACATTGGCTGTTTCTCAATTCCAAGAACGCAGAATGGACATGCTTTCTTGTGTAGACCAGTCTTGCCAGGTGTCCACGGAAGAACAAACTCGGGAGACCGCGAGGGCAGAGAGCGCTTCCTCTAGGACAGTGGTTCTCAAACCTTTTTCATCAAGTACCACCTCAGAAACAATTTGTCTCTCCAAGTACCACCAAAATGAGCAGTATTGAAATACAGTAGCGTAGTAGGCCCAGTAAAGCAGCTACAACTCTGCACGGTTAAAAAAACCAGTGGCAGATTACCTCAGAAATATAGGCTATATGTCATATACAGTATGGCATATTATATACATAATTTCAGTAAATTTTGAAATGTGTGTAGCATATACATGACATATTTCATTTCATTCCATAGAAGGAAGCCTGCGTACCACTAGTGGTACACGTACCACAGTTTGAGAACCACTGCTCTAGGAAATGAGATGCTGCATTCTTCCTGATGGTCACTTGACCTATTTATAAAATTATTTAAACATTACAGCATTCATACAACGATTTATTGTTTTTCCTCTTTTCTAAATATATACTATGCATAAAAACATTATAAATAGACGTTGCACAATATAAATAAAGCATATTTTAATACGAATTTCAGCAAATCGACACCCTTAATGTGTTTATTCCTTTATTAAGATGATAATGGTAATGTTTATATTCACCGTTTCATTTAGTGAAACTCCTGAGATCAATCAGTTACATCTCTGAACTTGAAAAATAAATCTAAATAAAATGCTGCGCTTCCCACCTCCAGTCGCAATGACCTCTGGGACTTCTAGCGCGAGTTCGATGTGTAAGTTTGCATCGGTGCGTCCTCAATATCAAGAACACATCTGGAAAGATTCATGCGTCATCTGTTCTTGTGGTCTTAAGTATTGTAACTGAACTTTGGCAGCTGATGATGACGTTACAAGAGAACACGAGGATGCAAGACTGTTGATGAACGCATGTTGAGAAACAGCCATTGATATGAGAAACTTTGCACGAGCTTGAGTCTCCGGTCTGTCGCATTCGTGTGCGAATGGATGTCTATGTGGGACTGCAGCTTCAGGCTCCCAAAGCAGCTGGTGGCCTAATACTTTCACACAGTACTAAAAGAAAATACCAGTTTGCAACAGTCAGAATAACGAGCTGATTTTAATGTCTAAAAAACAGTGAAAGTGAACAAGAAGGAGATCTAGAGCCTCTTATGTGAAAAAATGAGGTCAATATGTCACAAAAGGAGCGAAATCTGGTTTATCCTTTTTCACCTTTTCTGAGCTGCTAGATGCACAAAAAGTCCGATTTTCATGATATGTCCCCTTTAAAGTGCTCGCCGAAAAGGAAAACGCTTATACAAGCTTAGATTTCTTGGCTGTTACACAAGGCAGCAGAAGGAGCCAGAGACCTCGCAGGTTGCTGGGTTTTAAATATAAGACTGCAGTGCATGAGGGATAGAGTTAGAGCTGATCTACTATATGACAAGAAGGTGAAAGAGATGCGCTGTGGTGGTTTGAAGGCAGCCAACAGGTGTATTGATTTAAGCATAGAATGACAGGAGATGGATAGAGATGAGGCTGATGATGGAGAGGTGAAGCTGAGTGGGCTGAATCAATGATGGTAGATGGGTGAAGATGCACAAGGAGTCTCAAGTATCACTGTTAGGACTAAAGCCAAGAAGAGATTCAGCTTGAAATGTTATACTGCTGGAGTAAAACAAAAAACATCAAGTTGTGACTGGTGTCTTTCTGTTTTTTTTTGTTTTTTTTTGTAGACAAAAAGGCAGATTGAACATTGAAACCACTGATTCTCTACATCCAAAAGATCTAAAGTTAACTCACTGCTTTGGTAGTTTTTAACTATTTTTTTCTGCTTTTAAAGTATAAAAGAATTTATTCAATGTTATTAAATACAATTTTATTTTATTTTACTTTACTTTATTTATTTTATTTTATTTTATTTACATATTTTATTTTATTTTATTTTATGCATTTGTTTAAATTGTATTTATTTTATTTGACTATTTTATTTTATTTATTTTACTTTATGTATTTATTTTTATTTATTTAATTTAATTTAATTCATTTTATTTTATTTTATTTATGTATTTATTTAAGTTGTATTTATTTTATTTTATGTATGTATTTATTTTATTTTATTTACTTAATTCATGCATTTATTTAAATTTAATTAATTAAATAATTTATTTATTTTATTTATGTATTCATTTATTTATTTTATTTTATTTATGTATTTATTTGTTTATTTTTATTTTATGTATTTATCTTATTTATTTTATTTTATCTTTTTATTTATGTATTTATTTTATTTTATTTGTTTTATTTATTTATTTTATTTTATTTATGCAATTGTTTTATCTTATTTTATTTTTCCCTGTGACTAATTTTTTTAATTAAATTTTACTTATATTTAATTTATATGTATAACTATATTTTATTAAATCATTTGTACTTCATTTCTTTTAACTGAATCAATTTTTAAACCAATTTACAGCATGTTTAAATCATGTTGGATGCCATTCAAAATCCCACATGGAGAATTACTGTATTTCATTTCTTTATCAAAGTCAATGTTTACCATTACTGTAAAAAAATGCTGAGTTCCACACAATCCCTTCATGTCACCCCAATGCAAATCGATTAGGTTAGCTTAATAGTTTTTATAATTTTAAGTTGATTGAACATAAAACTATTAAGTTGTCCCAAAAAACGTCAAGAATTGTGTTGTGTTGTAGCTCATTTTAAATAAGTACTTTGAACAAGCAGCAAAAATATTTTTAAGATATGTATTTACAGTACACCTATTTATTATTTTATGAATAAGACCATAAAACTGCAAAGTTAAACCGTAATGATATCAAAACAAAGCATAAAAACCTCTGGACAGCGATTAATAATATAAAAGATGAATTACGGTGTTCTCCCACAGCCTGTCGGGCCTGACAGTAGCCTTCAACACTTCCCACACTTTGTCTTTTTTGCATGGAGCCCCTCATGATTGTCACATCTGGCAGATGCACAAAAGACAGTCGCTGTTGAGTTTTTTTTTAGCCAGCTGTGGACTGTCAACACTGTGATAGTTGGTTGAGCTCAGGAAAAAAAAAACAAAAAAACATGAGAGTAGGGGAAGCATAGGAAGTGAACCACTGATCGCCATTTCTGATTCAGACAGATCTACAGTATCCTCAGAGGTTGTATTTTAAATGCTTTTTTCGAGTTATTTTAAAATAATTTGTGCAGAAAAAACTACATTACCCATGATGCACTACAGAAGATTCCATTAATCAGCAGAAAGCAAAGCACTGCAAGAGATCTTTAGCTCTGCATATTCCATGAGTAATAGAGTTTCCCTTTTTCTTTGAAAAAATAAAGCATTTGTGAATATATTTATTCATATTTTACAATAAACATGATGTTGCTATAAAGACAACTTTAAGTCACATTTTATCAAAGCTGGTAAAAGCTTGCAATGAAAGCTGGTCTGTTTGTCACTTCCGTTTTCTAAACTGTCACCTCACAGCCAGAAAGTCGCTGGTTTAAGCCCAGGCTGAGTCAGGTCGCATTTCTGTGTGGAGTTTGCATGTTCTTCCCGTGTTTGTGTGGGCTTCCTCCGGGTGCTCCGGTTTCCCCCACAGTCCTAAGACATGTAGGGATCGGGTAAGCTAAACTGTCCATAGTTTATGTGTGTGAGTGAGAGTGTATGAGTGTTTCCCAGTACTGGGTTGCAGCTGGAAGAATTATCCGGTTTGTTTTGTTTTAGTTTAGATTGATGTTTTGTTCGATTAGTTTGAGTGTTTTGCCACTCGTGTATTTTGAGTTTTGTAGTTTAATTAGTTTAGTTGGGGTGTCGTATACACTGAAGATCTCGGTTTTTATTTGTGTATCTTTTTGACGCCTAGTTTAGACATTAGATTTAAGGATTGTTTTGTTTTGTTAATTTCTTTGATTTGGCTTACACTCGTTGTTTTTGTTTAAAGATAATAATTATACATGTTCATTTCTTGTTTTCCTCATTTATTATTGTTACATGTTTCAATTATTGAGTCAAAGCTTAAATAAGAGTAACTGATCCTTGCCTCATTCTTGATCTGTCACACACATTACACCTGTCTCACTTAAATGTTACAGCATCCCACTTTAACATCATAAACACGTAACATGCTGGATAAGTTGGCGGTTCATTTCGCTGTGGTGATCCCTGATAAATAAAGGGACTAAGCTGAAAAGAAAATGAATGAATGAATGAACATATTGGCTGATTTTTAGTGTTTGACTTGTTTCATAGGTTATTCCCCCCCAAAAATGTTACGCTATTACAATTTTGCAACAGGTAAGATGCAGCTTATGGCAATTCTCATTCATTTACAGTCTTCAAACAGTGTCTGACTGTCACACAACTCAGAAACTCAATTGACGTCAATGTAATGCATTGACGTCAGAGTGTTATGGCATTACAGCTTTTATCCGTCATTCCATAAAAGCGTCTGCAAAATGAGTTAATGTAAATATAATGCGATTGGTTATAAAAGGCACACTTTCAAGAGCTACCGACCCTTCCATCTTGCAAATTCAGGCTATTTCTGACAGAAACCTTTAATGCTATCCTCTTTATAACTTTTCTTTCCAGTCTCCTCTGTCACTATAAATTTCATCAAGACCAAATAAGGATGATATATTCAAGGAGCCCATTGCACATCAGCATATCATTCGGTCAGCAGTGTGACTGTTCAATAATGCATCGCTGTTGATCAGTTTACATTATTGATGCTGTAAAGTGCACTAGAGATTACACTTGCTTTTGTCTCAGTGTTTGAAGACCCTGCGCTCTGGTTTCAGGGAACATGTAGTATTGGGACACATTGGTTTTGGCTTGTAAATAGAATAAAAGTCAGATTTGAGTTTAATCAGAGATGAGATGGCCTCGGTACTGATATGATCAGTCACGGTTTAATTGAAGCTGATGATTCTCATGGTGGCAGCTGGACATGCTGATGGGAAATACAGCATGTCAATTAGCAAAGCCACAGTCATAGGCTCAGGTTTATTTATATAAATACAGCTATGGAGAATATTATTCAATTAGAATAGATTAATAAAAATGAATCCAGTTTCTCTGGAATTACTGGATTTATTAAGAATGGGGTTGATTAAACTTTTAATATTTGATTTATTATTTACATTTTAAAATACATGTATTGTAATTTAATTTTTTTTTGTTTTTTTTTCAGAAAATGTCAATTGGCCAAAATAAAATGCTTTTAGATTTTGTAATTGTCACAATCACTAGTGATCTAGCCTGTGGAGAACCACACATATGCCACTTAAATAAACCACAACTCCCATTATGCACCTCAGACACACCAGTTCCTGATTCCCTCTGACTACACACACACAGACACCGGGAAGCTCAATATGGATGATATATGATGAACCAGATAAACAGCACACACACACACAGTCTTTGCTGAGTCTTATTTCTGTCACATCATGTAAGCGTTCTCCTTGTCTTGGCTTCCCGTGTTTTTGCCCTTTGCTTTGTTTTACTGTTTACATTTTTTGCCACTTGACCTCACCATTTGCCTGTTTTTGACTTTGCTCCTGGGTTTCCTGTTTGCTCCTGTTTTGACCGCTGCCTGCCCGGCTATTCTGTTTAATAACAGCACATGGATCCTCACCTCTGTTGTCCTTGACCCCTATGTGACAGTGATACTGATAAGATAAAACACTGTTACTGTGCGTTCACAACGAAAGCGGTGAGAGCGTCCAAGGTCGCTCTGGCTGCCCTGGCGACAACACTGTCTACCTTCAGGCAAGAGCGTCAAAATTCGTTACATTGATCTCGTATTTAAAAGGGCCGTTGGAGCATATCAGTTACATTCCTGCATAAATGTTATTTCATTTAACAATGGAAGATAAAGTTGCATGTGGTGTGGCTTTGCTCTATTTATTTATCCAATGTGTCCATATGTCTGAAATATCCTGAAGCAGCAATCCTGTTTTGTATAATCGCATAAGATTCCTGCTTTTTTAAAGATAAAAATATATAACCTTAATGCACATCAGTAGCTCGCCAGTAACATATTTAATGCATGTTTCTGTAAGAAAACATTGTAAATAATTTAAAAAATCCGGCGACCGCATTAATCAAATCCTTGGGAACAACTGTGGTCGGAACCAAAGTTCACAGGTCTGTGTTCTCTGAACTCCTCTCAAGTGGTGGACTTCTTCATTCTAATAGCTTGCTGCCGAACTGCGTCATAGCTCATTACCTTAAAGTTGACTTGATTTTAACTCTCCTCGCCACCCACACCACGCCATGCTGCTCCTCGCTGCTTATTGCCACTGGCTCTCTCATTGAAAATGAATGACTTCCGGCTACTTTGACGCTCTTGCCGTTTTCGGTGTGAACGTACAGTTATTGTGTTGTCTAAAAATGATTAGAAACACATTTTTTTATAATTTTAGGCAAAATATTTGGCTCTTAATTGCTTTTTTATTTAAAATTTTAAAGAAAGATCAGCAGTAATTTACAGATTAAAACAAACCTTAAACAAGACTGTTTGCTGTGGCTGTTTGTGTGAAAGTCAAATTATGTTTGCTGTTTGTTCAAACTACTTATTTAAAATAAGCGCAACTAAAGTTGGGCACAACTTAATTATTTTATATTCAATCCACTTTAATTTGCAAAAACTAATAAGTTAATTTAATTCATTCATGTTGCACCAACAAAAACTGATTGTGTGGAAACAAGCGTTTTCCTTCATTCATTTCATTCACCCCAGTTGAAGGCATATTTACACATATCTGTCTGCTAGTTAAGTTGTGAATTATTGGTGACGTATGGAATACTGTTCCCCAAAAAGCCACTACTCATTTAAATTGAGAAAATATTAGTTTATGGCCAATTCTTCTTAGTCATATCACACATTGAAGTGAATTTGAAATAAACTCATAGTATACACATCAGTCTTTGGACTGCATCTCAAAGACCAAAATTTGTACAATTTATAAAAAAATTAATTGCTTTCTGGCCATTGAATATTGCGATCGGGATTTTCAAAAGTTTTACATTTCTTTGTAAATGTTTATTATTAGCATTTGATGGGTCTCCCCATACAATTTGATAGAGCACTGAGACCCGGAAGCCGCTTCGCGTGCTGTCACACTTAACAAACGGATATAGTGCCATTAACCATACAGAAAATCATAACTGTGTGAGCAAGTGACAATTTTAGGCGAACACTTCAGATCCTTGATTGCACAGAAAATCTGAGAGGCTCAATGAACAATATTGATGGAAGTTGCAGACTTGAATGCATGTACCTTCAAATTTGGCTATTTTGTCATTGTTTTGGAGCATATTATCTTATAGGCTCACATTCATTCATTTTCCTTTAGCTTAGTCTCTTTTTATCAGGGGTCGCCACAGTGGAATGAACCACTATAGGCTTACGTTCATTCATTCATTTTCCTTCGGCTTAGTTTTTTATTTATAAGGGGTTGCCTCTGACTATTCCAGCATATGTTTTAGGCAGCGGATGCCCTTCCAACTGCAACCCAGTTCTGGGAAACACCCACACACTCATTCACTCACACACACACATACACACACACACACACACGCACACACACACACACACACACACACACACACACACACACACACACACACACACACACACACACTCATACACTATGGCCAGTTTAGTTTATTCAATTCACCTATAGCGCATGTCTTTGAACTGTGGGGGAAGCCGGAGCATCCCGGAGGAAACCCACACCAACACAGGGAGAACATGCAAACTCCACAAAGAAATGCCAACCAACCCAGCCAGGACTCGAACCAGTGACTGCCTTGCTGTGAGGCGACGGTGCTAACCACTGATAGGCTAACACATTCAGGTTAAAAGTGATTTTTTGATTTAAGGGCGACTTTAACCTTGTTGATTTCCCCTGGAACATTGTTCTTTTTCAAATGAAACTCTGTTGAATCTGGGTCAGAGAAACTGATTCAGTGTCACCATGAAGGCACAATCTCGCCACTGAACTCTAGTATTAAGGACGCCGGTAAGGAGAGGCAGAAATGTGAGGCACTGGCATGAGGCCGATGTTTGTCTGAGAATCTGCTTAGGGGACGCAGTTGTGCGTGACTGTCCTTTCACACCACGATGCACAAGACCATCACTTACACTGAGGAGACGGCAGTTTATGTTTCAGGCGATAAGCACTGTTATGAAGACACTCTGATGCAAGCAGAGATATATATACACACATACTGACCACTCCTGTATGCTTCACATGCTCCACCGTTTACGAAAATGTGCTTCTCACAGCTGTTTTGCTTATACAGTAATGTGACATTGGCTTGGATTTTTTTTGGCTTCCAGGTGTTTAAAACCTACTGCAATGAAGATTACGACCGCAGGAATGAAGAGGTGGACCCAGTGGCGTCCTCAGCTGAGTATGAGCTGGAGAAACGGGTGGAGAAGCTGGAACTTCTCCCTGTGGAACTGGAAAAAGGTAAATAGATGGCTTTTTGGGATAAGTGAGACTGGGAAATTACACTTTTGACTTTATGAGTTCATTTTTTTTTATAAAACCTTGTAGTTACTTATAAAAACCACCAATTGTGTCAACTAGCCTTGATTTCCTTGTAAATATTCTTATACAATATTTAGATCTGAAAACTTTTGAGGGGAATGTTCACCATGCTTCTACATAACCCTTTTGTTAATAAGAAACATCCACCCTTTATTAATGCATCTAACATCCAAGCATCATCTATTAATCTATCATTTCATCCATCTATGCATCAAACTTCTATTCATCCATACTTTTATTCATTCGTACATCAAACATCCATCCATCCATTCATCCATCCATCCATTCATCCATCCCTCATCATTTCAGCATTTATGCACAATCCATCCATACATCCCTCCATCATTTCATCCATTTTAGTACCATCCATCCATCCATCCGTTCATCCATTCATCCATCCATCATTTCATCCATTTAAGTACCATCCATCCATCCATCCGTTCATCCATTCATCCATCCATCATTTCATTAATTTATGTACAATCCATCTATTCGTCCATCCATCCATCCATCCATCCATCCATCCATCCATCCATCCATCCTTTTATTTATCAATCCTTCTTTTCATCCATTCATGCACCAAACATTCATCCATTCATCATTTCATCCATTTTTACACAATCCATCCATCCATCTATCATTTTATCAATGTATGCACCATCCATCACCCATCCATCCATCCATCATTTCATCGATTTATAAATCAAATATCCATCCATCTATCCATAATGTCATTCATTCATCCATCAAGCATTCATCCATCCACCATTTCATCTATTTTTACACAATCCATATATCAATTCATCCATTTGTGCACCATCTATTCATCTATCTGTTTGTCAATCCACCAACATATATGCATCATTCATTCACCAAACATATATGTATTTTGCATCCATCCACCCATTTATCATTCTGCCCACCCATCTATCAAATATCCATCCTTTCTTCATTTCATTCGTGCACAATCCATCCATCCATCCATCATTTCCTCCATTTATGCACCATCCATCTATCTATCTATCTATCTATCTATCTATCTATCTATCTGTCTGTCTGTCTGTCTGTCTGTCTATCCATCCATCCTTATTTTCATCCATTATTGCATCAAACATCCATCCATTATATCATCCATTTTTGCACCATCCATCCAACCATCCATCTATCTATCAATCACTTCATAAATCCATCCAACATCCATGCCTCATGTATTATTTTATTAATCTATTATCATATATCGTCTATCTATCCTTCTTTTCATCAATTCATGCATCAAACATCCATCCATTCATCAATTCATCCATTTATACACAACCTATACATCTATCATTTCACCCATTAATGCACCATTTATTAATCTATCCATTCATCAATCCTCCAACATGCACCATCCATTCACCAAACATCTATGTATCTTGCATCCATTCATCCATTCATCATTGTCTCCATCCATCTATCCACCCATTCATCCATCCATCCGTCCATCAAACATTCTTCTATCCTTCATTTCATTAATTTATGCACAATCTATCCGTCCATCATTTCATCCATATATGTATCTTGCATATATTGCATCCATCCATCCATTCATCATTGTATCCATCCATCTATCCATCCATCAATCCATCCATCCATCCATCCATCCATCCATCCTTCCATCCATTTATTGAAGTGTCATTTTTTACGTTTGTTCCCTGAACTGATCTGTGTATGTTTATCTGTGTGCGTGTCAGATGATGATGGCCTGGGCATCAGTATTATAGGAATGGGTGTTGGTGCTGACGCAGGCCTGGAGAAGCTGGGCATCTTTGTCAAGACCGTCATAGAGGGAGGAGCTGCAGAAAGAGATGGAAGGTATAAAAAGAGAGAAAAAATGTTCAAAACTAATAGAAGGTAAAGGATTTCTAAACCGTGCTTTTTCAGCTGCTGCCAGATTTAGTGAATCCTAGAAAGTCTCTCATGTGATTTGCACATTGCCAAAAATGAAAGCAAATCTTTGGGGCTTTATGAATGCCTGCAGTTCAGGGGCTTGACAATCCTAAAGGGAGGGTAGGAATAGGAGGGAAATCAACCCATGTGTGTTAGGGAGGTCTAATGAATAAAATGTATGTTCTGCAATTGCAAGAAAACATCTGGGATTAAAAAAGTGAAAGATTTAGTTTGTTTAAGTTTGTCGTCAGTATTCAGTAAATCAGTATATCGTGTTAGATTTTAAGTTTTACTTTAAAGCTTTATTAATTCCATGGGGCAATTTATTCGGATATGGTGGTGCTTCACATAACGAATGACAAACTTAACACAATAAACACCAAAACTTAACATCACGTACACAAAACAAAAACTGAAAAAAATAAAATAAAAATTATAATATATATATATATATTTTACTTGTCCCAAACCAAATCTTAAGAATTGTGTTGTTTCAGCTCATTTTAAATAAGTCATTTAAACAAGCAGCAAAAAAATTTTTTTTTTTTAAGTGTATCTCATGCAGCTTTGCTTCCAAAATTATTCTCAGACTGCTAGAAAGCACTGCTCGTTTTTTCTGAGTGAAATACTGAGACATCTTTACTTGTTTCAAGATTAGTAAGAAACCGTCGGCTTTGCAAATCAGGTATCAAAAAGACCTTTCAGCAGTCAAAATGTAATTTCCTCCACCATTAACTCTGCTTCTGAGCTCAGTGTAACAATGTAGGACCTTGGAAGCTTAATTTTTTTTGTTGCATAGAGGAATACTTATTTCCTGCTGTCAGTTTCACTTTATTGATGACATTGAGAAACGCATGTGAAGGTCAGACCGTGCTTACACCACACTCTTTAGCAGCACATTAGGATTCAATCTTGCAAGCATCTCTCCGTCTGCTTTGCTCTGCATAACAGATGAGATTTTGCCAGGAGCTCAATATCCAGACAGGAATCAAGGGTCAAAGCAATGTGGTCAAACTCGCAAATCTCATTACATATATCACGCAGTTGGGGCCCTTCATGCAAACACTGAGGCATATTGAAAATTGTATTATCACATGTTGTTAAGGAGCTTACTCGTCTCTTTGTAATCCTCAAGCAGTGATTGTAAATGCTTCTGTCTTGTGAGCATTTACTCTTCAGCTGCTGAAAGAATGTGACCACTAAGTTCAACTGAGAACTTGTTAATAATATCATTATTACTGCTGAGACAGGGGCTTCTGACCTGTGACCTAAATCATTAGCAGTCTGAAGTACTCTGTGATTTTAAGTAATTATGACTTATTATTAATCATAAAGTTAATTATTCATTGATTAATCTTATTAGTATATTAGTTTATTATATTAGTATACTGTATGAGTATACAGTAAAACATATCTTTAGATATTATTAATTTTAGTAGTAGTAGTAATCTAAGTACTTTGTCATTTTAAGGATTAACCATTTTAGCATTACTTATTGAATAATATTTGTTCACATACAGTTTATTTTTTATATGTTTGCAGTACATGTTCCTATTTTAAAAATATTGAAAACAATTATTTATAATAAAAATAATGCAATAAATCAGATTATGCAAAGAATATACCTTATATGTATATATAAATATTTGTATATTTGCAGTGCATGCTGCTAGTTTTTAGAAAATACGTTTTAAATTAATTAAAAATATAAAATAATAATTATTTATAATAAAATATAAATAAAATAATTTATTTATAATAAAATTATGATTATGTATTTTCAGATTATGCAAAGAATATACATTTATATACCTTAAGAAAATACATTCATTTAAATAATTAATAGAAAAATGAAATATATTTAAAAATATATATTATTATTATTATTATTATTATTATTATTATTATTATTTAAGTGCTTTGTAATTTTAAGGATAAAGTATTTTAACCATAAATATTGAAATGTGCTTGTTCACATACAGTATATACTTTGATGTTTGTAGTGCATGCTGCTATTAAAAAAATGATTTTTAAAACAATAAAATATATTTAAAAATCATTATTTATAATAAAATACAAATAAAATAATTCATTTATAATAAATATGATTATGTATTTTCAGATTATGCAAAGAATATACCTGTAGAAAATACATTAATTTAAATATTAAATAAAAATATAAACTCTTTTTAAAATTATTATTATTGTTATTTTTTCTTTATATTATTATTAGTAGTAGTACTATTATTATTATTAATAATTAAGATGTTTGTAATTTTAAGGATAAAGCATTTTATGCATTAAATGTTAAAAATAGTTTGCTCATATAGAGTATATATTTTGATGTTTGCAGTACATGTTATTTTTTTTAATAATATTGAAATAATTCAAATAATAAAATAAATATTATTTATAATAAAAATACAAAAATATTTAATTGATAATAAAAATATATTTATGTTCTTTCAGATTATGCAAATAATTTACATTTAGAAAAAATATTCAATAAAAAATAAATATAAATATGAAATATATTCTAAAATGTGTTCTTGTAATTATTATTATTTTTAAGTACTTTGTAATTTTAAGGATAAAGTGTTTTAAGCATTAATTATTAAAATTTGTTTGTTCACATACATTTTCATATGTTTGCAGTACATGCTGCTATTTTTTAGAGAATACTTTTAGAAAATAATTATTTATAACAAAATACAATTAAAATAATTTATTTATAATAACAAATTTAGTTTATGTATTTTCAGATTATACAAAGAAGAAAAATACATTCATTTAAATATTAAATAAAAAATATGAAATAAATTATAAAAATGTATAATAATATATTATTAGAATTTTTATTTCTGATTACATTTTTAGAAAATTCATTAATTTGTTTAAATCAGGGGTGTCCAAACTCGGTCCTGAAGGGCCAGTGTTCTGCATAGTTTAGCTTTCACTTTCTTTAAAACATTTGACTGGAAGTTTTAGTATACCCAGAAAGAGCTTGATTAGCTGGTTTAGTTGTGTTATATTGGGGTTCCAACTAAAATATGCAAGACACGAGTTTGGGCACCCTTGGTTTAAAAAATAAACGTAAAATCTAATTAAACATATTTAGAAAGTCATAATATTATCATTAATAATAATAATAATAATAATAATAATGTTAATCCTGAGGTGATCTAAAATTTGACTTAATTATTGCCTAATATTAAATTTATACAAAAAGAACATTTAAAATAATAATACTTAATTTTTTCACCATCATTATAATTATTAACCTTATTTTTAAAATTATAAAAAATATTGTTAAACATATTATCAATTTATTGAATGCACTGTTAACAGGACAGGAATCATACCTGCCATATTTAGGAAGCCATAAATCTTTCCCACATCTTTTCAGTCTTTATTCAATTCAATTCAGCTTTATTTGTATAGCGCTTTTACAATGTAGATTGTGTCAAAGCAGCTTCACATAAATGGTCATAGTAACTGGAACAGTGTGGTTCAGGTTTTAGTGTTTAAGTTCAGTTCAGTTCAGTTTAGCTCAGTTCAGTGTGATTTAATCATTACTGAGAGTTCAAACACTGAAGAGCAAATTCATCGATGCGCAGCTCTACCAATCCTGAACCATGCGAGGCAGTGGCGACAGCGGAGAGGGAAAAAAAACTTCACCTGATGGGAGTGAAGAAAAAAAACCTTGAGAGAACCAGACTCAGTTGGGCACGACCATTTTAATTTCTCCGCTGGCCAAAAGTCTTGTGCAGAACTTCATTCGCCGTGGTTTATGCTGGAAGATGGCCTCAATGAAGACTCGTCTGTCCCTGGAGCGGCGCTGGAATCAGACTCAAGTTCTCCACTCCCCACGACCATCAGCGCAGCAGCAGCTCAGGATATGGCCTGGTCCCGGATATGGAATCCTTGGGATCATCACGTCGCTGGTCTTGGATCCAATCAGTGACTCCGCCTAATCTGAGGACCTCGGGATGAGTATCCCCAGGTGAAAATAGAGAATAAAGAGAATAATTAGCGTAGCTGCTGTTCATAGTGTATATAAGCAAGATGCAGAAGCCTGTGTGGAACCCGCTAGGTGATGCATTGAGTGTATGCTTTACTAAACAGATAGGTCTTTAATCTAGTTTTGAACTGGGAGAGTGTGTCTGAGCCTCGGACATTACCAGGAAGGCTATTCCAGAGTGTAGGAGCCATGAAAGAGAAGGCTCGACCTCCTTTACTTGATTTTGCTATTCTAGGTACTACCAGAAGCCCTGAATTTTGAGATCTTAAGGAACGAGTTGGTTCGTAGCGAGACAGAAGGTTGGTTAGATAAACAGGAGCTAGATTATTTAGAGCTTTATAGGTGAGAAGTAATATTTTAAATTCAATACGAAATTTAACAGGCAGCCAGTGTAAGGAGGATAAAATTGGGGTTATATGATCATATTTTCTAGACCTGGTCAGAACTCTGGCAGCTGCATTTTGTACTAATTGAAGTTTGTTAATAGAGGATGCTGGGCAGCCAGCAAATAGAGCATTACAGTAATCCAGTCTCGAAGTCATAAAAGCATGGACTAGCTTTTCTGCATCTGAGATGGATAGCATATTTCGTAATTTAGCGATATTTCTCAGATGAAAGAAGGCAGTTTTTGTGACATGGGATATATGGTTTTTAAAAGTTAGATTGCTGTCTAATATGACACCCAAATCTTTTATAGTAGAGCTAAAGCGAACTTTGTATCCCTCTAATTGTAAATTGAGTTGCGAGATCTGCTGTGTGCAAGATTTAGGCCCAATAAGTAATAATTCTGTTTTGTCTGAGTTTAAGAGAAGAAAATTGTTTTTTCTTTAAGAAATTTTTTTTTCTTTATTCTTAGTTTTTATCTTTATATCTTTTTCAAAGAAGTCTCAAGCTCAGTCTCACTTAAGGGCTTTGTCAAACCTGTGCTGGGATGTGCCAGGTCCTTCATACATCAGCATATTTGATCCACGGAAAAAATGGAGTAATAATAGCAGAGTGATGAGAAGGCCTCAGGCAGAACATAATTATGCAAAAAGTTATCCCAGAATGACTAAGAAATCACTGTTTAGCATTCACAGTGTTACATAAACCTGTTTTAGAGATTACACAGTGTCCTAATAGGGTCACTTTAATAAGGGTTACACCGTCTTGCATTTTCCACAGAATTAAGGTGAACGATCAGATCGTGGAGGTGGACGGCACCAGTCTGGTTGGAGTAACTCAGAGTTTCGCTGCTTCTGTCCTGAGAAATACACAGGGAGTCGTCAGGTAAGATGCTGGATGTCCTACTGTCATTACACTGCTTTATTACGTTTCATTAATCACATGTTTGACCTTAAAGGGATATTTAATATTGAATTAAAAATCTTTGCCACTGGCCATTCGAAAAAAAATCGTAGTTCATCCATAATGGTCTTGAAAAGGTATTAAATGTCTTAGATTTGACTTGGTGAAACCTGTAGAAACCCTGTATGAGGACCACAGTTCAGCTAAAAATCACCAGAAAGTCACATACATCTTAAATAACAATAATAAATAATTCCTTACATTTATATAGCTCTTTTTTGGGTACTCGAAGCGCTTTACACAATTTGGATAACCTGAGGATGATCAAATTAATAGCAAACGTTCATTTTTGAGTAAACTTTAACTCGCCCTGTAATATTGTCCATCAAAAATCCACCTTCGAATCCTTTCCATAGCTCACACACATCTGCTAGAGCGAGAGATGTGATTAGTAGCGTATGAAAAAGCATGACACGCCATCATCGTCTCTCCCTCCCACTCAACACTCTGGAGAAAAACACAGAGTTGTTATTAGTGTATCTAACGTCCCCTCAGACTCCACAGATCGTTGAAAAGCGTGTCTCTTCACACTGTCAGGAAACACAGCTCTTCATTAACAATGGCTTTAGCACAGTGGGATCCAGCAGATTGTTTTCAAGCTGATGCCGTCAGCAGGGTTTTCTGCTTCCTCAATAAATATAAACACACTGAAAAGCTAGTTCTTCAGAACTGTGGGTTTACTTTTCAGCTTCTTCAGCTGTGTGTTGTTTTAAAAGTGGTAAATGTAAACATAAGTTTTGTATATGTGATTTAATTGTTTAGATGGATCGAGAGACTGATTCGCATGATTTCATATGGTCAGATGCTGATGCTGATAGTCTGCACTGGAAAAATGGATTTTATTTGATTAAATAAAATTTTATGTATCAGTACTTTCTTTGTTATAATATAATATAATATAATATAATATAATATAATATAATGTAATATAATATAATATAATAATATATAATATAATATAATATAATATAATATAATATAATATAATATAATATAATATAATATAATATAATATAAAATAATATAATATAATATAATATAATATAATAATATATAATATAATATAATATAATATAATATAATATAATATAATATAATATAATATAATAATATATAATATAATATAATATAATATAATATAATAAAATTTTATATAACATAATATAATATAATATATTATAATAAAATATAACATAACATAACATAACATAACATAACATAATATAATATAATATAATATAATATAATATAATATAATATAATATAATATAATATAATATAATATAATATAATATAATATAATATAATATAGCAGTGCACTAGGCTGTATATCAGCACTGGTGGGAGGTGTGCGTTGGCACGAGTGCATAGTGTCCCACCAGTGACGATATACAGCCATATTGCACTGCTACTCGAATGATATTGCATTTTTTACAACAGTTCAACAGCATAATCGTGTGTATAAAAAAAGCAAATCACAGAAAATCTAAAGATCCTTTTGTATGAGGAACTACTTTCTTCCACCATTCATTCACATCTGCAGCTAACGTCAGAACAGCAGAAACCATTGCTACTTCACCAACAGCATCACATTTTAAGATTTTAAGGCTGAACGGCATGAAACGCCATCAGTCTAGAGACCTTTCTCAGTATTTCTCTGTTGCAGTCGGGATATCACAAGTTTTAACCCCAAAAAAGCCAAAGCAACGCAATCACTAACAGAATACTGTTTTTCCTTCTTTCTTTATTTTTACTGAACTAGTCTGCAATAACGAAAACAGGAGACTCATTAGAAACAAACAGATGGCCAACCAAAAAGTAAGTCAGGGATATAGAAAGAGTGGCCAAAACAAAACAAAATACACATTCCTGATATGCGAGTCCCATCTCACACTCAATACACTACATTTACTATGGTATAAATACAGCACTGCAACATAAAAAAGAGAGAGATCGACTTCACTCTCCAATTTTATAATGTTTTGATCGGCTTTAGTTAGAAAATGCGCCAATCTTTTTTCCTCTGAGGGCTTATTGTGCGGTCTCTGTCGCCATCTTGTGGATGGACAACGTCAACCATTTTTGCTCTGCTCAATGACAGGCTTAGGGCCGCCGATGCGCTGTATGATATCTCCAAAATTATTAATATTTAAAGTAGGCACTATCCTTACAAATAAACTGCCTAGTTGCAATCTAAACAACTACAAAAAATTCTAAAATTTTATATTATATTATATTATATTATATTATATTATATTATATTATATTATATTATATTATATTATATTATATTATATTATATTATATTATTATATTATATTATATTATTATATTATTATATTATATTATATTATATTATTATATTAAATTATATTATATTATATTATTATATTATATTATATTATTATATTATATTATATTATATTATATTATATTATATTATATTATATTATATTATTATATTATATTATATTATATTATATTATATTATATTATATTATATTATATTATTATATTATATTATATTATATTATATTATATTATATTATATTATATTATATTATTAAATTATATTAAATTATATTATATTATATTATATTATATTATATTATATTATATTATATTATATTATATTATATTATATTTTTCTCAGTTAAGTCACATTTTTACAAGGACATGTCATATGCCTGCACTATGAAGGTGTCAGGAAATCCTTCATTTGACCATAGCTGTATTTTTCAGCTGTCTATATTCCTCTCTGTTCTCACCGATGAGGCACGGTGGCCCAGATTCTCAATTTGTGCTATATTTAACCTACTGTAGAAATTATGGCAGGTCTTAAACTCGATCTGCACCAATAAATACATGAAGACTGTCAGTCTATTAGGAGTCGCTCATTGCTGTGATGATTCAGTGTCAGAATGGGGGATGTTTTAGCATGTTGGAGGTGATGCTCACATCCTGAAATGCAATCCTGTCACTCCAGATGTATATGAATAATCATGACATGGCTTTATTAATAAGCAAGCGCTGTACCAGAGCAGTTTGGTCTCTCAGTGTGTGGTACGGAGGCTGTTTCCAGGTCAGCTGCAATGCAAACGCTGCGAAGAGAGGCTTGGCATGGCAGGGTATTATTGGCCCAGTTGTTGCTTCAGATGTAGATCAGATCTGGCCCTTTATCTGTGTGGAACGCAGGTGATTAAGAGTCCATGCTGAGCTCCATGCAGCTTCTCAGCAACATGCAGGGGATGGGTGGAATATTATTGGAGAAAATTTATTTTTATCTCAAATTATTACTCGGTTTTCTAAAATTTTGGAAAAACTCTTTGTTGAAAGGCTTGAAAAATTCACGCACAACCTTTTAGCTGATGAGCAATACGGTTTCAGGAAAAATAGATCAACATCTCTGGCATTAACAGAAGGTATTGAAGAAATTACTAATGAGATGGATTAAAAAAAGGAAGTTGGAGTTTATATAGATTGAAAAAAGGCATTTGATACAATAAATCATGCCCTGTAAAGATCTTTAAGTCAGTACAACAACAAAAAAGGAGTACCGCAGATAATGTTTGGCACCCACATGTTGAAAATCCCTGCTTTGAGATGGTTGCGCATAGAAACCTTTCTGAAATACTAAAACCAGTCCGTATGGCACCAACAACATAAAAAAAAATGCTTCTAACTCACTTTTAAAATGGTTTCAAAACTTTGAGTTTCTTTTTTTCTGTTGAACACAACATAAGATATTTTGAGGTTGGATAATGTTAGTAACCATTGACTTCCTTACAAATACTATGAAATCCAATAGTTATAGAATTCTAACATTTTTTTAAATATTATTTTGTGATCAACAGAAGACAGAAACTCGAGCAGGTTTGTAAATGGGGACAGAATTACCGGTTTTGAGTAAACTATCCTTTTGAATTGCACTGTAAAAAAACACTTTCTCTTTTTCTTGTTCACTCAAGGTAAAAACATCAGCTGCACTGACCTAAAATATTTGTCAGTAATACAAAAACATTTAGTTGGGTTATCATAAGATTATTAGTTTTCTGGAGAGGTGAACTATTTGTAACAAAACGTTTAAGTTGTGCCAACTGACATTTTTTTGTCTGCAGAACTGGAATGCCTGAAGTTGAGTTTAAAAAAAAAACATAATCTTTTTCTTGTGTGCTCAACATTTATTTATTTTTTTCAATCTTTTAATTGATAGGATGTGTATGAATGGAAGTCTATGAGGAGAAAAGTGCAGTGTGACCGCAGCAGAATACTAATATCTTGCAAAATAAGTAGAAAAATGTCATGTACAGTTATCATGGCAAAGACAAAAATAAAATATTTATTAAAATTAATATTAGAAAAATGTGTTAAAACAATCTCAAGAGTAAATAAGTGAGATTATAGGTGGCAACAAATCCTTGTCTTAATGAGTGATTCATTGAATTATTCAAAGATAAAACACCACAATGCTGTTTTAAGACACAAATGTTTTGCTCTGCATTTGTTTTCAAACATTATCATTTGTTAAACATCAAAAACAGACAATTTAGTGTCTAAAATGTAACTTAATTTATGGATTTTCAGCACACTTAAGTGTGATATTACTTAGACTGTACTGTATCTTATACAGTCATTTATATACAATATAACACAACCCCTGGCTTATTCACTATGGTAAAAATGTATTTTATCTCAAAGACATGTAGGGGTGTGTGATATTGACAAAATTATAATTTATTGAAAACCTCCTGTGAAATGTTTATTATTTAAAAAAAGTATTTTCCATGTGATTTTTAATAAAGCAAGAAAACTTTCACAGTATTTTTTATAATATTTATTTTTCTTCTGAAGAAAGTCTTTTTTGTTTTAATTTGTATAAAAAGCAGCAGTTTTAGATAAACAATTTTTTTAAAGAAAATTAATTATTGGCCCTCTTAGATTTTTTTTTTCTTGATTAGTCACAAATCAAACCAATGTTAACCAATGACTTGCCTAATTACCTTAATCGACCTAGTTAAGCCTTTAAATTGCACTTTGGGCTGAATACTATTGTCTATTGTCAAAATAACTGAACTGCACTTTCATCTTGGCAAAGACAAAAGAAATTAGTTATTAAATTGATTGTTTAAAAATGCATTGAAATAATTGAATATACTATATATAATACTATATATACTGTATATAAATAATATAAATTATATAAATTATACCATTGACCTTGGCTTATTCACTATTGTAATTATTTCTTTCATAGACAGTCACTTATTCGCATATGGGATAGCTGCAAACAATTTCTGCACATCCATATGATGCCATAATAAAATCCATTAGAATTGAATGACTTCAGCTCTTTCAATGTCATTTGTCAGACGCAATGGCAAAGCGGCTTTAGACTTATAAAGGAGGTCGTTGATCTTCGGAGATTAATAACTAATTATCTGATTGCAGTTCTGCTTGTGTATTTCCAGGTTTTAGGCAGCCGTATTTTTCACCTGACTTTGCCAAATAGCATTGTTATCGTTTTGTACAGTTAACACACTCACCTGTTGTCATTTATCACACTGACCTCAGAAGAAGTCGATTCATGGGGTATATAATAAAGAAATACAATCCGTCAATGAAGAGGGAACAAAAAAGCCTGCTTGAAGCCAGACAATGTTTGAAAAGCGCTTGACATTTTTCACTTCATTATAACTGAAAAGAAAGGATTTTATCTCTCTTTCTTTTTTCGCCTTCCACCTTTTTATAGCCGTCTCCTTTATGTGAAATCCATTCCCTTCTTTGTCTTCATTTGAAAATCGATAGCCATGATCTTTAATCCACATTTCCCTACGCCTCATGATGCTTTGTGGGAATTATGGTAGAAACATCCATTACATTGAAAAAAAGTGTGGTGAATGTGGAAAAAAGTAAATTGTTTTTGTCTGTAAGACCTGAGATATCAAAAAGTAGACAGAAAGTTCTAATTTTCTGCATCTGAGATGTTTATTAAACCATCTAGCAAAATCAAAAATAAAATGTTTGCCATATACTTTTTTTATTATATTAATTTGCATCACATTAGGCGTACGTGCAACATTTTGCTCACAGCAAGTGAATTTTGATGATAGAAAATCATATTACCCTTGACATTTTGACAACAGAGAACACGTCAGGCAGTTTTTCTCAGGCTGTTTTTAGCTGTTACCTGATATACCTGTTTTATATCAAATCATATACAACAGGTTTTTAAACAAAGTATTGATCAGGTTGATATTATATAGGTCTTAGAAACTCATTTATAAAATATACGTGCAGCTCTATAGGGTTAAAAAACCTGGTGAAGGTCATCAAGCTCACCGCTCTTCACTGAGTGCAAACACAGATACACTGGAGGATTTTAAAGCTGCGAGGATCAGTCGTTTGCTTGTCTGTGCTTGCACTCGATAACCATCGGGAAAGTGCAGTGAACTGATAACCTTCACGGCCAATCACAGTCATTTCTGTTGAGCACTGGTGAATACAATGGCATATCAGCTGTGTTTAAGAACCTGTTTAACAGTGCTTAAATAATAGCGGCACATTAAAATTTAGTATCCTGACAGGTTTGATATAGTAAAAGAATCAGTTAATTTTTCATTTTCACTATCCATTCAGAACAGACCTTCGGGTCACTTGTAAAGCAGTAAATTTGAGTCACTTTCACTTCGCTGATGAGATAAACAGCCAGGTACACAACATTCCTGTGTGACGCCATACTTCCGGGTTTCTTCCCACCACAGCCTCGATTTCGCTTTTAAAATGGTGGGCGTGTGAAATATGTCTATTGTGAATGGATAAGACAGCTAAACTGCTTAGTCGTTTGTCAATATAAGTGTGCTCTGAAGGGATGTTCTGGTGTAAACTATGGCTACAGTTTAGATTTCAATTGTTGTAAATTGGGGCGACGCAGGGGTGCAGTAGGTAGTGCTGTCACCTCACAGCAAGAAGGTCGCTGGTTCGAACCCCAGCTGGGT
The DNA here is from genome assembly GCF_052040795.2 of Danio rerio. NCBI lineage: Eukaryota > Metazoa > Chordata > Actinopteri > Cypriniformes > Danionidae > Danio > Danio rerio. Next base: position 43,426,503 of record NC_141039.2, read on the forward strand.
CAGTTGCCATTTCTGTGAGGAGTTTGCATGTTCTCCCTGCGTTCGCATGGGTTTCCTCCGGGTGCTCCGGTTTCCGCCACAATCCAAAGACATGCAGTACAGGTGAATTGGGTAGGTTAAATTGTCCGTAGTGTATGAGTGTGAATGAGTGCTTGTGTGGATGTTTCCCAGGGATGGGTTGCGGCAGGAAGGGCATCCGCTGCGTTAAAACGTGCTGGATAAGTTGGCGGTTCATACCGTTGTGGCGACCCCGCATTAATAAAGGGACTAAGCCGGAAAGAAAATGAATGAATGAATGTTGTAAGTTGTACCTTACACCTTATGTGGGAGTTTGATTGTGATTTGTTTGGAAGTGATTAGTTTCACTTCTTTTTTAATGGAAATTCCCCAAACAGGAAGTGAAACTCATAATTGGTTACACTTTGCAATAATGTTGTATTAGTTAATCCATTTACTAACACAAGCAAACAATAAACAATACATTTATTTTAGTATTTATGTTAGTTATTGTTAGTTAATGAGAGTACAGTTGTTTATTGTTTGTTCATGCTAATTCTGTGCCTTAAAAAATGTTAACAAGCATGAATTTGAACTTTATTAAGGCACTATGAATAATAAATACTTATTATTCATAATTAGTTCATGTTAGTAAACACAGTTAATTAAACCTTATTGAACAGTGTGACCCCATCATCACCTTTTACCACTCTGCATCTGATATCATAGCTGCTCTCATTCTCTTTGGCTGTTGGTGTGTTTGCAGATTTGTGATTGGCCGAGAGCGTCCGGGACAGCAGAGTGAAGTGGCGCAGCTCATCAGTCAGACTTTGGAGCAGGAAAAACGTCAGAGAGAGATGATGGAGCAGCAATACGCACAATATGACGCGGATGACGATGAGGTGAGCGTTACGGACCTGTCTGAGCATGTCAGAACAGGTTCATCAGCTGTTGGAGCAGGTTCAAATCTATTATCCATGATTCCTCCATGCTACAAGCCTCAGCCTGTTACAATTTGTCACATCAAAGTAGCGGCAAGATGAAGCCAGTTTTTCTGGTCAGAAACAATATAATCAAGCTGTCCAGTCATATTAAAACTCATGCTCTGAAGTATTGGCTTGCACAGTTCTGTATTATCAACTGAGCTGTTGCACACTAAATATTAAAAAGATATTGAAAAGAAAGTTTAGTCCTTTTCAAAATTTTAGATTTAGACACGTTTGGCAAGACAAACTTTGATGCTGGTCTGAGAATGCCTGAAAGGCTTATAAGCTTAACCTTAAAAGCATTTAATAAAAGTAGTATAAGAAGTTGAAGGCCATGCAGTCTGACAAACACTGACAAGCAGATGGATAGATGGATGGATACAGTAGATAGATAGATAGATAGATAGATAGATAGATAGATAGATAGATAGATAGATAGATAGATAGATAGATAGATAGATAGATAGATAGATAGATAGATAGATAGATAGATAGATAGATAGATAGAATGATAGATAGATAGATAGATAGATAGATAGATAGATAGATAGATAGATAGACAGACAGACAGACAGACAGACAGACAGACAGACAGACAGACAGACAGACAGACAGACAGACAGACAGACAGACAGACAGACAGACAGACAGACAGACAGACAGACAGACAGACAGATAGATAGATAGATAGATAGATAGATAGATAGATAGATAGATAGATAGATAGATAGATAGATAGATAGGTGGATGGATGGATGGATGGATGGATGGATGGATGGATGGATGGATGGATGGTTGGATGGATGGATGGATGGATGAATGGATGGATGGATGGATGGATGGATGGATGGTTGGATGGATGGATACAGTAGATGGATGTATGGACGGATTGATGAATGGATCCAGTAGATAGATGGATGGACAATAGATGGATGGATGGATAGACGGATAAATACAGTAGATGGGTGGATACAATATATAGATGGATGGATGATATATGGATGGATGGATGCAGTGGATGGATAGATGGATGAATGGATGGATGGATGGATGGTTGGATACATACAGTAGATAGATGGATAGATGGATGGATGGAGGAATACAGTATGGATGGATGGATGGATGGATACAGTAGCTAGATGGATATATTAGATAGATGGAGGGATAGAAGGATATAGTTAATAAATAGATAGATAGATAGATAGATAGATAGATAGATAGATAGATAGATAGATAGATAGATAGATAGATAGATAGATAGATAGATAGATAGATAGATAGATAGATAGATAGATAGATAGATAGATAGATAGATAGATAGATAGATAGATAGATGTTAACATGTTTGGACATGTTGCTAACTATTTACTAGCATGTTTAACTATCACCACATTGTTAGGATAGGATCATGTTAGATAACTGTTAGGATAGGATAGATCTGCTGGGGTTTGTTTTATTACTAGTCACTGAGCAGTCATTGCTGACTTCTCATTAGCAGTTTAAAAAGAGAACCAAACAGCCACGAGTCTGTTGTCATGTCTGTTTTCGAAGGACACAGATCGGTGCTTTTCCATAATGCATGCAGGACTGTCACCGTTGGTGCAATTCTGCACAATTGCTCTGATGACTGACTGAAGAAAGTGCTGAATTAATTGCTCGTTATAATATTCAGAGATAATTACACCAGCAGACCAGGCAAAGCCATTTCTACCTTGTGATTTGGAGGACACTTAGCCTTATAGCGTTGTATGCTGCGCAGGATGATGCAAGACTCGCATGTGCCAATGCAAGAGAGAATGAGTGTCAGTGAAAGTCCAAATTAACACTTTGACTGATGGAGGCACGCGTGTTCATTTCTCCATCAGATCATCAAAATCTCACATAACGAATTTAGCTGATGTTATGCATGGCTTGGTTTTGTTTGTATCTGCTGTGGCGTCTGGATTTTGTGGAGCTCTGGCTCTGGTACAGGCTGCTCTCTTAAAATGGCTGTACGATCAGCACTGTTTTATAATTCTGGCACAGGCGGCTTCTCTCAGCAGACGGGCTGCCCGTGAGGAATTGTAATGAATGTTGCAGTTCTTGCTAAAGATTAGCGTGTTTGTGTACAGTTGAAGTCAGAACTATTAGCCCCCCGTGTATTTTTTTTTCTCCCAATTTCTGTTTAACGGAGAGAAGATTTTATCAACACATTTATAAACATAATTGTTTTAATTACTCTTTTCTAAAAACTGATTTAATTTATCTTTGCCATGATGACAGTAAATAATATTTTACTACTGTAAATATGTTTTAAGACACTAGTATTCAGTTAAAGTGCCCTTTATTACAGTTTTTCTCCATTGGTTTGGCTCATTTCTTAAACAAAAATTAAATTCTCAAAACAACATGGACAAACCTCCAAACCACTTGCCAATTGTTTACGACAAAATTGAATTTATCATTCATTTCATCTAATTGCAAAATTCTAACTCCATCTTTGCTAATGATTAAGTACAGATTTCCAATTCCAAGTGAATAGATCTAGTTGATCTGAACTGATTGGTAATTCTCAGTCTAATGGTTGTTCTCTCCAAAATGTGTCAGCGTCATTTCATTGTATGTGTCATTACATGCACAATAGTTTGTTCAAATGTCAAAATTTGTCAAAACCATAATACCATGAATACCATACAGTAGGTGAATCCTTGGAACACTTGATTACAATTTATTACAGCTATTTATTCTTTTTGCTCTGATATATAGAAGTTGCTTTGTGTGTGGTTGATCATTACATTAAAAGAGGAGTTACCATTTCATTGGCAGTATGAGTGCAATGTGTGATGTCAAACCTTGGAGGCTACTCTTACCTTAAAATCCTATTTCTTTTTTTTTTTCAGTTTTATGCACAATTGTATTCTGTTAGCTGGACAAAAAAAAAAAAAGACAAAACATCTAAACATTTTGACGTGCAGTACTTACACAATGCTAAAGGGACGAAGCATTTTGGGGGCACTGACTGTTTAGTTGAGAAAGAAATTTAGTTTTGACATATGAGTGAACGGTTTTGGGAAAGGTATGAGCTTTTGCAAGTGAGCTATAGTGTTGTGCTAAAGTGTAACACTGTTTTGCCAAATGATCTTAGAATTTTGAGAATGTAATTTCTGTTTCAAGAAATTAACCAATTGAGAAAAACTGTAATTAGGCAATTTTATTAATTAGGCAAGTTATTGTAAAAGGGTGGTTTGTTCTGCACTATAAAATATGTAAGTCAGTACAACAAAAAAAACATAGGTCTTATTTCCTTGAATTTGTCTTGGTTACTCAACTTTTTCAAACATTAGATGCACTGACCTAAAATGTTTGAAACTGAGTGAACAAAATACTCTTTAGGAAATTGGTATACTAAGAAACAATACATTATCAGAACAAAAAAAAAAAAAAAAACAGTTCAATTGGAAAAAAAAAAAAAAAACTAAAACAGAGACAAATGTTAACAAGGGATAAATGTTAGAAACAGGACAGGATCCAAAACAACAATAACAGTAAACAAGACAAAGATCAAAACATGGCAGGATAAACAGGGAAAAATGCTTCATAATGCTTCACAGGGAAAAACAAGACTCAGCAAAGAGTCTGTGTGGATGAGGTGTCTTTATAGGCCTAGTAATCAGTCCATCATGAGCTTCCAGCTGTGTGTGTGTGTAATTAGGAGGAACCAGAAATGGTCCTGTATCATTATTGCAGCATTATCGCAGTAGTATTATTGCAGTAGTATTTTGTTGTTGTTGTTAATAATGGTGACATGAATGTATTTATTGGTGAATTTTTTTTTTTTTTTGTCGCTGTTGTTAGGATTGAAATACTGCAACCTTCCTTTTTTCAAGTGATGATTAACTCAACTTAAAGTAAAAGGTTGGCTGGAGATAGATGGATGGATGGTTGGATACAGTAGTTCCATGGATGGATGAATGGAAAGATAGTAGTAGATAGAGGTTATAAGTACTGCAAATATTTATTTTTTCAAGTGATGATTAACTCAACTTAAAGTAACATGTTGGCAGAAGCTTATTTTGGGTTGAAAAGTTGAAACTTGCCAAGTTTTACCCACAAAACTAGTAATTTTAACCTAATGAAGAAAATTTTGATATGGGTTAAGTTGTACATGGTAATGTTAATGTTAATGTTGAATGTAGTTGTACAGACATTTTTACAGATTTTTGACAAACCAGAATAAAAAAGTAATTTCAAGTTTTTTCAAGTTGGATTTGTACAGTTTGTAGACATAAAATAAATATAGCTTATATTTATATATAGCTGTATAAATATAGGTAGCGAATAATATTGACTTTAAAATTGTTTAGAAAATTAAAAACTGCTTTTAAAATTAAACAAATAAGACTTTCTCTAGAAGAAAAAATATTATTGGAAATACTGTGAAAAATCCCTTGCTCTATTAAACATATTTTGGCAAATAGAAATAGAAAACAAAAATTCATAGGGGTAATAATTACGACTTCAACTGTACGTGTGTGTTTGATCTTGTAAATATATGGTATATGGGTGCTTGAGCGTCAGCACATGCTTAAGTGTTTGCATGTGTGTTATTACATGATGGTTTTAGGGCTGCTGTGTGCACTGAGGCAGTGTAGTGTGAACCTGTGTGAAATCTCGCTGTGCTGTGGATTAGCAGCTGCCAAAACTGTTCACAAGCCGACTGCCAGCAGTAAGTGGCCTCGAAACAGCAGGGTCCTGCAGGTTATAGTGGTTATGAACGTTTCAGAGAGGTTTGTGGTGATGGAAAAGCAATACGGTGGCGCTCAAAAGTATTTGAATGGCTCTGAGAGACTTGTAGAATAATTAGTGACGGGCAAAGTTTAATCACTATTAATCACATCCAATATGTTTTGAAGTATTATATGTGTTTTTGTTATATATATTTATTATAAATATAGGGTGACACACAGTGGCTCAGTGATTAGCACTGTCGCCTCACAGCAAGAAGGTCACTGGTTGGGTCAGTTGAGTCCCTGCTGGGTCAGTTGGCGCTTATGTGTGGTGTTTGCATGTTCTCCCCGTGTTGGCACGGATTTCTTTCAGGTGCTCTGGTTTCCCTCACAGGCCAAATACATGCGTTATAGGTGAATTGAATAAACTAAATTGGCTGTAGTTTATGTTTTTGAATGAGTGTGTATGGATGTTTTCCAGTACTGGATTGCAGCTGGAAGGCCATCCACTGTGTATATGCTGGATAAGTTGGCAGTTTATTCATTCATTTTCCTTTAGCTTAGTCCCCTATTTATTAGGGTTCACCACAGTGGAATAAACCGCCAACTATTCCAGCATATGCCCTTCCAGCTACAACCCAGTACTCGGAAACACACTCTCCATACACCATACACTCTCACATTTACACCTGCACTCATACACTACGGCCAAGATAGTCAATCCAATTCACCTATAGCACATGTGTTTGTACTGTGGGGGAAACCAGAGCACTCGAAGGAAACCCACACAAACGCGGGGAGAACATGCAAACTCCACACAGATATACCAACTGGTCCAGTCGGGACTCGAACCAGCGATCTCATGTTGTATCACCTAAATATAAATAAACTTTCTTAAATATATGCATGCATGTGTGTATTTATATATATACATAATAAATATACACATCACACACAAAAACTTATATTTTGGATGTGGTTAATCGTGATAATTCAGAACTGGCTTATATGAAAGGCAAATGTCTCTAGATTATGATTATTTTACCAAAATAAAATATAATCATGCCATGATTTGTAATGATTTCATTAGGACAGTAAGGTCTGACTTTGCTTAGACAAAAGTCTTGTCACTTAACAGAAATAATGTCCAGTAAAGAATATAAAGTCATGCTGCAGTGGATAAAGAGTTAATATAGTGTATGACTCACATGAGCTTGGAGGACTGGATCCATACATCTCTGCAATGACTCAAATCACTTATTAATAAAGTCACCTGGAATGGCAAAGAAAGCGTTCTTGCAGGACTCCCAGAGTTCATCAGGATTATTTGGAGGTATCTTCAATACCTCCTGCTTCATCTTACTCTAGACATGCTCAATAATGTTCATGTCTGGTGACTGGGCTGGCCAATCCTGGAGCAGCTTGACCTTCTTTGCTTTCAGGAACTTTGATGTGGAGGCTGAAGCATGAGAAAGAGCGCTATCCTGCTGAAGAATTTGCCCTCTCCTGTGGTTTGTAATGTAATGGGCAGCACAAATGTCTTGATACCTCAGGCTGATGATGTTGCCATCCACTCTGCAGATCTCTTGCACACCCCCACACTGAATGTAACCCTAAACCATGATTTTTCCTTAACCAAACTTGACTGATTTCTGGGAGAATCATGGGTCCATGCGGGTTCCAATAGATCTTCTGCAGTATTTCTAATGATTGGGATTCAGCTCAACAGATGATCATCTGAAAAATAGACCTTATGACACTTTTCCAAACGATCAACTAGAAGTCAAGTTATTTGTTGCTCTTACAACTGGAATGAACAACAAGACTTTTGTCAGGTAGTGTATAATGTCTATAAAAGTTATGCTGGAAACATAGATATATACACTAGATGTCGCCTGGCCTATTGTTGTCTATTGGACGGAATGCGTCAATAGCGCCGCCATCTTGCTACAGGGTAGCGCTCCTTTGAAATGAATGCGGGACCAAGGTACAGTGGAGGACTGTGGCCATGCAAAACCAGAGATATACACATATACACATGAATCTGTGATCGGGAGTTTTCCTGGATGTTAGTATGTAATTTTTTTTTTTCTAATTACGAAAATTATAATTTTACATCACTTTTCTACATTGATGGATCAGTGACCGCACGGGCATTCCTGACAAAAAGCTTGTGTTTGTGTGCACAGGAATGTACTATTCACCCTCCCTGTTAAATTTAATCTAATCCGTGTCCTGAAACACACCTCCTCTCCTGCTTTCACTTCTCATACTGACTCGCCGTTACGTAGACAGCGCTAAAGTCCCGCATCTCCACATAATAACACTGTCTTGATTAGTGCGGTTGAATGACATTTGTCCTGGGAGCACTGTACCAATGTGGCGGCGCTATTGACGCATGCTCGGGGTCCCTATGCGATATCTAGTGTAAATATCTATGTGCTGGAAACATGTTAGCAACATAACTCTTGCTAACGAATCAATGACACAAGCAATGTGAAGAAAATATTAAATACTCTAAAAGTGGCACAGTTTATAATTTGTCATTTAATACGGTAGCATTCATATATTTTTAAGCATGTTATAAGTGCTTTCTGTGCAACTCTATATGACCTTCTTGCAATTAGTTTCTTCAAACATGTGCGGTTGTTGCTAAAAGGATGGTGACACAAAAACTAATTGGATGTGACACTCTAGAAAGAAGTAATTTGCCCCTCGAGGGTTTCTGAGAGGTAATATCCCGCTGATGATGTGCTGTAGATGAGGAGACTCAGATGAGACATAGATGAGAGAGCGCTCAGGTTAAAGCGGTACAGTAGGGCAGGGTTATCTTCGGCCTCCTGCCAGGCAGAATAATGTGATCCTCCCAGGGAACAGCCCTGCCCTGCAACCAGATCTGAGCCCCAGCCAAGCAGAACCGACCTGTCTGTGTGTGTCTGCACACATCCGTCCACCTGAAATAACTTCGGCAGACCAGCATGCAAACAGAAGTAGATGCTGTGTCAATTGGTGCTATATTGAAAACAAAACAGACTGGAACTCGCATATGCATTACTGTTTAAAGCAAACTTTTATAGCATGAAAAGTGTAATCATAACCTGTAAAAGTAATAGCACACTTCAGTGCGCTGTGCAAATCGAGGTAAATTCAGGTTTCAATTGGCTAACCATACCAATTAATGCAAGATCAAATCCAGGTTTTTAGGGTATTAGATGGTTTCTTGCATTGCTATTTTTAAATACAGCATCCCAGAGGCCCAATGCCTGGAGAGAGTTTGTGGATCCTATTAAATATGAACGCCTGCTCACTGATGGCTCCAGCAAGAGCAGTGTGGATGTTGATTGGTGTGTGTTTGTGTTCAGACAGGAGAATACGCCACCGATGAGGAGGAGGAGGCTGGACAGACGGGAACAGACAGAGATGTGGCCATTGAGGTTTTCGATTTACCCGAAAACGAGGACATCATCTCGCCGTCGGAAATGGATGCCACCAAACTGTTCCAGAAGTTTCGGGAGGTAAACCAAGAGCATTTACTGTCAAAATTAAATGTCTTTAAGGTCAAAATATAAATTGTGATTTTGTTCAGTTGTATATGCTAGCAAAATGGTAAACATTTAAAATATTACACATGTGCAAACCTGCTGGCAACATCTGTTAGTCCATACAAAATGCTAAACATATTCATTCATTCATTTTCTTGTCGGCTTACTCCTTTTATTAATCTGGGGTCGCCACAGCGGAATGAACCGCCTACTCATCCAGCATATGTTTTTAAGCAGCCACAGCTCATCACTGGGAAACATCCACACACTCTAATTCACATACACACACACACACACTAGGGTCAGTTATAGCATACCCACATGTCTTTGGACTTTGGAAACCAGAGCACCCGGAGGAAACCCACACTGTAAAAAATGGCCGTGATTTCAACGGTAAAAAACTGTAAAAATGCCACAGTAAAAATCCATAACCTGGTTAACAGTATGTTTCCTTAATATATATAGCGTAAATTGACTTTCCCATAATTCCCTGCATGGCACATAAATTTTTATACTTTTTGTTGACATTTATTTTAGTTGTTTCCGCATGTAATGAAGGCCAGCTAATAGGTGCTGTGCAGGTAAATCTCACTCCTCTGACCTCTAAAGGTACTCTAGCGACAGACGCTAAGGGCCATGGTCTTTAACCTCCTTGTTAGAGCAACCGACTCCCATGCGAAAGGTCGCCAGTTCGATCCCAGCTCGAAGCGGGTTGGGTGGTGTAGGACTGGCGGGGTTACATTGGTGCCGTGACCCGGATGGGAGTGAGGTTTAGGGGGTGAGTGTAACGGATGCCAGCTAGTAGGTGCTGTGCAGGTAAACCTCACTCCTCTGACCTCTAAAGGTGCTCTAGCGACAGACGCTAGAGCCCATGGTTTTTAGCCTCCTTGTTAGAGCAACCGTCTCCCATGCGGAAGGTCGCCACTTCGTTCCCAGCTCAAAATGGGTTGGGGGGTGTAGGACCGGCGGGGTTACCGATCAGTAATGTACATTAGAGATTTATGTTAAATCTAATATTGATAAACTGTTTATTTCATGACTTTAATTGTACGCGTGTTACCATACTGGTATTTAGTAGCTGTGTGAATAACACTATACACTCATTCACTTTTCTGCTTGTGGGGATAGTTGTTCGTGATGAGCATTGGTTAATTATGTGACTTTCTCATCACCAACTGCATATGGCTGTGTAAACGTGTCTCTTTGTAACAAAAGATGTGTCGATATTCGTAATTCAAATACAGATATATATTACAATATAAATACAGATATTATATCTATAAATCAATGAAATACAGTAGTTTACTGTTAAAATGAGAAATTACTTTTACGGTTTGTACTGTATTTTTAACGGTTAAATACTGGCAGCCACAGCTGCCGTTTTTTACCGTAAATTTTACAGATTTATTTTTTACAGCGCATGTGAACACAGGGAGAACATGCATACTCCACACAGAAATGCCAACTGACTTAGCCGAGGCTTGAACCAGCGGACTTCTTGCTGTGAGGCAAACGTGCTAGGCACTGTGCCACCGTGTCGCCTGCTAAACATATTGGCATGCTAATTATAAAAATGTTGGGGAAAATGCTAGTCAATTCATATTATCAACATGTGTATAAACCAACACGTTTATTCATGCTAAAATAGTTTTGAATGCTAGCAACATAATAAACTCGCAAAACAAGTTAGCATATTTGCATGCTAGTTAAAAATCATTAAAACATTAGGGAAATGCCAGCAACATGCTAATTCACGTTAACAACAAGTTTATAAACCAACAAGTTTATTTGTGCTAGAATAGTTTTGAATGCTAGCAACATACTAAAACACGCAAAGCAAGTTAGCATGTGCTAAAACATGTTGTAAACAAGCTAGCAACATTTTTTAGAAGCAGCAAGCTAACATGCATCTAATGCAAGTAAATATCTGTTGATCAATGCAAAAGGCTAAACATATTTGCATGCTAGTTATAAAAATCATTAAAAACATTGGGGAAATGCTAACTACATGCTAATTCACACATTAACGATAAGTTTAATAGCTTTAAATACTAGCAGCAAACCTGCTAACAACATGCTAATTCGTGTTAAAATATATTATAAAATGTCAGCAAATGTGTAAAGCACATATTAAATATATTAGCAAGCTAACAAAAACTCCCATCAGGCGCATAGACCAAAAATTTACTGAAGAGGCAAATGTTTCAGTCAAATGTTGACCATTGTTAATGCCTGCCTAACAAAATAAAACAAAACCAATAAACAAAATTAAATGACCTATACCACTTCGCTTGTCTTTTTTCAGTTACTTCATACTTTGAGAGACATGATGAAAGAGACATGTTTGAAGCTACAAGCTGACGCGCATATTTTGCAAGTAAACATCTGTTAAATCCATATAAAATGCTAATCATGCTTGCAGCCTGCTAACAGTATTCTAAGCATTAGCAATTTGTTCAACAGGCTAGAAACATGCTAGTAAGATTTTAATATACAATATACTAACACAATTTTAAAAGTGTAAAATGTGGCGGGAAATGTTAGCAACATGCTAATTTACGCTAAAACAGATGGCACGGTGGCTCAGTGGTTTGCACTGATGTCTCACAGCAAGAAGGTCACTGGTTCGAGTCCTGGCTGAGTCTGTTGGCATTTCTGAGTGGAGTTTGCATGTTCTCCCCGTATTGGTGTGGGTTTCCTCTGGGTGCTCCACAGTCCAAAGACATGCGGTACAGGTGAATTGAAAAACGAAATTGTCCATAGTGTATGAGTGTGAATGAGAGTGTGTGGGTGTTTCCTAGTACTGGGCTGCGGCAGGAAGGCCATCTGCTGTGTAAAACATATGCTGGATAAGTTGAGGGTTCATTCCGCTGTGGCGACCCCTGATTAATAAAGGAACTAAGCCAAAAATAAAATAAATGAATAAACAAACAATGTAATGTATAAAAACGTGAACATTTCAGTGTTTAACATCTAAACACACACTCTCTCACTCTCTCCCTGCTGATCATCCTATGAATTTGCTCATAGAGAAAGAGAGAGAGAGAGAGAGAGAGAGAGAGAGAGAGAGAGTGATGCAGAAAGAGCTGCTCTGGTCAGTTTCCTCTGAGAGTAAGACACTGTACATGATCATCTCTTGCCTCTTTGTGTTTTCAGCTGCAGATTAAACACACTGTCACTGAAGCCGAGATCCAGAAACTCAAGAGCAAGGTAAGAGCCTGCTGTATCTGCTGTTACATCTACACTGCAAACGTAGGAAAGATGCAAATCAGATCAGATGGAACAGATATTCAGTGCATTAAAGGAAAATTACTCTTAACTACTAATTTTAGTTTAATCAAATTTTTTATTATAATTATAAAAAAAATGTAAATTGTAAAATGATTAGCATTTGTAAACATTTCCTCTGTATTCATTGACTTCAGATGGAGAAAAATCTTTTAATACACATGTTACTATTCTGTTATATTTTGAATGTGCTTTTTAGTTTTATATTTTATCTTAAAATAAATAAAATATTATTTACTTTCATCATGGCAAAGATAAAATAAATCAGTTATTAGAAATGAGTTAATAAAACTATTATGTTTAGAAATGTGTTAAAAAAAATCTGCTCTCTGTTAAACAGAAATTTGGGGGGGGGGATAAACAAGGGAGCTAATAAATCTGACTTCAACTGTATATGTATATATTTGTGTGTGTAGTGTTTATAATTAAGTTTTTAAAAAAAAATCTTTTTGGTAGTTTTTATATTTCACATAGTTTTAATTAATTTAATTAAATTTTTTTTGTACCTATTTTAGTACTTGAACCTGTTTCGGTTAGTTGCCAAAGCAAAAAAATACATTTTTCATGCAATTTTTTTTGTGATTTGTATATTGTGAATTATATATTTTTTAATTTTTGTTAAATTTTAGTTAATAATTTTGAATTATTTATGTACTGTATGAATGTGTTTTTATTTTTATAATTATTATAACTATTATTATTATTTTTCCCAGTAATGGGTTGCGGCTGGAAGGGCATCCGTTGCGTAAACATATGCTGGATAAGTTGGCGGTTCATTCCGCTGTGGCGAACCCTGATTAATAAAGGGACTAAGCCAAAATAAAAATGAATAAATGAATTATTATTGTTTTCAAATTAGTTATATTTTTGCAGTTTTGAGAAACTATTTTTTATTACTTATTTTTGCATTTTCCTATTTAATTTTAACTTTACTTTTCATAATTTTGATTATTTGATCTGTCATTTATATTCGTTTTTGATTTATTTAAAACATAAGCTGGAATAGTTGGCAGTTCACTCCGCTGTGGCAACCCCTGATAAAAAAGGGACTAAGCTGAAAGAAAATTAACGAATTAATGAATTAATAAATTACATGATATGATACATATTTTCCTGCATCTGATATTTAGGTTTTTTTTTAATTACCCATAACAATATTATATATAAAAATTTTATTTAGACACAGATTTCATCACATACGAGGACGTACAGTCAGGGTGAAATCTGAAGCTATCTATATTGCCGATATTCTCTTTAAAATCAATATAATTTTGTGTGTTTATTTTGGTGACGCTATCTCGTCGAGTCATGTATTTAAGATATAAATCGGTTGTGTGGAAGGTCTTATCTTATTAGTGAGAGATTTTGCTGGCTTTTGGATCTCCAGTTTCTTCATGTCGATGATGTCTAGACTGATTAATCTGTGCTTTTTTAAGTCGTTTGGCCTGGTTCAGTCTCTGCATGTACGGGACGGATAGTTGAAGAAAACACAGTGGTAATAAAAATGGTGTAGCGATGCTCTTTACCCATATACAGATTAGATATACAAGATGATGATGATGATAATATAATAAGAATATTTATATTATTATTTTTTTAATAATAAAAGATCATATTAATTTGTTTTGAATTACATTTTATGTTTAAATTTTCAGTTTTGTTTAAATTAAGAAAAGCTACATTTTATTTCAAAATTAGAAACGCTCATGAAAAACAATGTTGAAACACTGTCTAGAAAAGATAGGCTTTAAAACAAATAAATAATAATAATAATAATTATACTTTGACATATGTTCATATTCATTTTGATTTCAATTAAATAAAAAAAAATAGTATAATTGTACTAAATCAGAAAAGCTAAAGAAAAGCCAATCAAATATTATCTGTGAATGTCAGACTATATTAATAATAATAATTATTATTTTTTATTATTATTACTATTATTATTATTATCATCATCATCATTACCATCATGTATTTATATGATCCTTAATTAGATTTAATTATTATTATTATTATTATTATTATTACTATTATTATCATCATGTATTTATAATATTTAATTATAATTTAAGTAATTTAATTACTATTATTATTACAATCATCATCATAATTATGTATGTAAAATGTTTAATTAGATTTATTATTATTATTATTATTATTATTACTACTACTACTTTCATCATCGTGTATTTATAATCTTTAATTCGATTTAATTATTATTATTATTATTATATTTTATTATTATTACAACTACTACTACTACTACTACTACTCCTATTATCACCATGTATTTAAAATAATTAAAATAATATTTGAAAATAATTATAAAATATTTAAAGTAATTTGATTTAATTATTATTATAATAACTTTATAATAATAATAATAGTAATAATAATAATAATAATAATTATTATTATTATTATTACCATCATCCTCATCATTATGTATTTATAATTTTTTATTACATTAATTATTATTGTTATATCATCATCATCATCATCATCATCATCATCATCATCATGTATTTATAATCTTTAATTAGATTTAATTAGTATTGTTATATTATATTATCATCATCATTATCATGTATTTATAATCTTAAATTAGATTTAATTAATATTGTTAATTTATCATCACCATCATCTTCTTCTTCATCAAATATTTATAATCTTTAATTAGATTGTATTATTATTGTTTTAATATTATCATCATCATCATCATATATTTATAATTTTTAATTTGATTTAATTATTATTGTCATATTATTATCATCAACATGTATTTATAATTTTTAATTAGATTTAATTATTATTATTATATCATCAGCATCATTATCATGTATTTATAATCTTTAATTAGATTTAGTTATTATTGTTATATTATCATCATCATCATCTTCATCATGTATTTATAATCTTTATTAGATTTAATTATTATTGTTATATTATTATTATCATCATCATCATCATCATCATCAGCATCATCTTCATCATGTATTTATTATCTTTAATTAGATTGAATTATTATTGATATATTATCATCATCATCATGTATTTATAATCTTTAAATAGATTAAATTTAGTTTAAGTTTTGGAATCCAATTTAAAATTTGACTAATAAATTCTTAAATCAGTCAATTAAATGACTTGGTTTTATTGTAATTAGTTGCATGTATTTATGTGTTATTTCATATTTAAACTTTTAATTAAGGAAATCACATTTTAGTTAATGCTAAAAACTGGCAAAAAAAAATATTGTGCATCATTCCTTTTATCTTAGAATATAAGGTGCTACACATAATAAGATTAAGAAGAATATTGTCTTTAAAGCAGTACAACACTAATGTATATGCGTTATTGATTTATCTGGACTCTCTGTGTTCAGCTGGCTGCAGTGGAGAAAGAAAAGGCTCGCTGGGAAAGAGAGAAGACCCAGCTCAAGCAAAGCATCGAGGACAATAAAGAGAGGATGCTAAAACTGGAGAGCTACTGGATTGAGGCTCAGACGCTCTGCCACACCGTCAATGAGCATCTGAAGGAGGCCCAGAGTCAATATCAGGCCCTGGAGAAGAAGTACAACAAGGCCAAAAAGCTCATCAAGGACTTCCAGCAGAGGTACATTTAATGGAGAGAAAAACTGCAACTGCTTTTAGTGAAGGCATAATTACTAGTAATTCTTTTTCAAATATGTCCCAAGTGCTTTTTTATGAAAAGAACAGGCTTTTTTCAAAATAGGCCTAAAGTCAGCTTGAAATAAAAGTTTACAATGTTTATTTTACTAGCACACATTGTTACTCTTAAAGTGAAAAATTATTAATCCGTACAAGTTAATTCACTGAAAAAAATGGGTTTGTTTTGATAATCTTAAATGAAAGTCTGAGCTTTTACCTCTGTGTTTTGAGTGGTGGTCCTTTTGTTTATGTCAACCTGAGGGCTTCCATAGCAACTGCATAATAATTTTCTTAACCCCGCCCATCTTATATTTTTAACCTCATGCGTTAGTTTGCTATGAGGGAATGATGCTGTAAAGAAAACCCCGCCCCCTGTTTAATATTCTGTTTTAGCTGGAAGTACATCAGCTTACTTCAATAAAAGTCTCCTTAACTTCCAGTTCACATGGACTTTAACTAGGCTAATCAGATTAACTAGGCAAATTTGGGTAATTAAAAAAGTAATTTAACAGTGGTTTGTTGAAACAAATGAAGATTTAAAAAAAATTTGAAAAACGAATACTAATAAGGGCTTTTGGGCGAGGCAGTGGCGCTGTAGGTAGTGCTGTCGCCTCACAGCAAGAAGGTCGCTGGGTCGCTGGTTCGAACCTCGGCTCAGTTGGCGTTTCTGTGTGGAGTTTGCATGTTCTCCCTGCCTTCGCGTGGGTTTCCTCCGGGTGCTCCGGTTTCCCCCACAGTCGAAAGACATGCGGTACAGGTGAATTGAGTAAGCTAAATTGTTCATAGTGTATGAGTGTGTGTGTGAATGTGTGTGTGTGGATGTTTCCCAGAGATGGGTTGCGGCTGGAAGGGCTTCCGCTGCGTAAAAACTTGCTGGATAAGTTGGCGGTTCATTCCGCTGTGGCTACCTCAGATTAATAAAGGGACTAAGCCGACAAGAAAATGAATGATTAATAAGGGCTTTTCCCTTTGCGATTAGCCTGGGTTATCATTGTTCTAAACACAGATTTTAACCCTGGGTAAAACACATTTCACACATTTCAAGTTCATGCATTTAAAAACAGCCACAAGACCAACCGACGTGCTGTACATAAGACAGAGTAGGGCTCTATTTTAACGATCTAGGCGCAAAGTCTAAAGCGCAGTGCGCAAAAGCATTAAGGGCGTGTCAAAATCCACTTTTGCTACTTTTAGGACGGTAAAATACTCTCTGCGCCACGTCATACACACATGATAAGCATACATAACTAGCACACACATGACATACACACATCATAAGACCCAGTGTTAAGAAAAGCACTATATTGATGTTTTAAAATGTTTAAATACTGCTTATTACTTCAAAATATTTTTTAAATGTAAATACTGCTAAGGTCAATATTATTAGCTCCCATATTTATTAAATAATTTTTTTTATTTGTGCATCACTAGGTTGTATGCGAGTTTAACCTTCATTATGCCATGTTTTTGTGTAGCTGAAGATGTGAAGGTGTGCTTTAGAAATTCATACCATGCATATTTCCTAAAGAAAACAAACAAATCCCTAAAGTGTGTAGAGTTTATCTCTATGGTCATTTCTATTACAACTCTCCCCTCTGGAGCCTGACTGCCTTTAATTCAGCTCTCCCTTTAGGCATTATTGCCATAGTTAACTTTGGAGACGCTGTCTGTCCGTGCCGACAAGCCTGAGTAAGCATTATACAGGAACTCTCCCAGCTGACAGTAGTTTGATGGATTGCTTTTCTTGTTATTTTCCTGATAATGAGGCTCCGTGCTCTCGAAGGCCTTCCAAATAGACTAATAGGTCTACACAAACTCGCCTCAACCCATACATGAGTGCATGCATTATTGGCCTCACTCTAGATCTGTGTGTTTTTGCTTTCTTACAGAGAGATGGAGTTTGCACAGAGGGAGGACACAGAGAAGAAGAGACTGGAGGAGGCAGAAAAGGCTCATTTGGCTGAAATCCAGAGTCTTCAAGTGAGGGTAATTATCAGCACACACACGTCAGTGCACTTCAATGCATTTCTGGGAACTGAAATCACCCGAAGTCTGTTTTTATTAGTCAGTTTGTGAGGAAACATGGATAAGATATATTGTACAGTGAGGTTCTAGAGAATAGCATGTGGCTTCTGGAGGTTAAAACTAATTATTTTTCTCTACAGAGACATTGATTTTTAGAGACCTTTTAAAGACAGGCCTGTTATGGGGTCTTAAGTTGCTAATTGTTTGTTAATGTTTTTGCTGAACCCATCAATTGGTGTAATTGGATATATTTTTAAACCAATAGCAGAAGTCAGGCAGAAAAACTACATTACCCATGATGCTGTGCTGGAATTGCCACCAACTAGAAAGTCCTACTAAGCAAAGCAAACCAATTGACGAATTACCATGTTTATAAACATTTCGGATGCACACGCAGGGAGGTGGCAGAAAAAAAAAACAGGAGCACTAGCGTTTACAGCGAGGGAATGACATCCGATGCTTTGCAGATTTTGTTGTTGGCTTGGAAATAAGATATACTGATTACATATTATAAATATTATTTACATAATGCTTTCAGCGTATTATAACAGCTCGTCACCAAGTGATAAGCACAGTGATTCGGCAAAGTTAACGTGAAAGTGAGCAGCGTTTGTCAGGGTTCTGCCACTTTGGTCTTGTAAATTCTTGTTTTGGTGGCAGAGCTCTGACACTACTCAATGTCTGGTCCTGTTTCTGTCTCTGTGTGTGCGCGCGCCGTCGTGGGTGTACGCAGAGTGTGCGCGCTGCCACATGATGTGGCCGCGCGCGCTCTGCGTCCCTCAGACGCGTGCGCTCTTGTACTCGTGTTTGTGTTTTCGTCTGTCAGCAGCGTGGTGTTTCTTTCCCAGCGTCTCAGTCTTGTTGGTTTCGGTTTTGGTCGGCGCTGGGATGAAGCATGCACGCTGCGTGTGTGAGCTCACGGTGATTGCTTTCATTCATCGGGTGCTCGTGTCTTGCGTCTTTTGTCAAAGCACGTGGCTCGGTGTTTACATTGTGGTCACGTGCTTTTGTCGTGTGCTTCAGTGTTGTGTTATGTGAGCGCATGGCTTGTATTGTCTCTCTGTGTCATGCGCTCTCCCGTCTATTGTCTAGTCCCACCCTCCTTGTCAACCCATTATTAGTTAATTGTGTTCACCTGTGTGTCAATTTACTTTTTGCTTTATAATCCCCCTCATGTTTTCAGTCCTTTGTTAGTTCGTCGTCGAAAGTTTCCTGTCCTGTTGTGTCCAGCCCTGTCTTGTCCAGTCAGTCAAGTTTGTTTGTTCTTTTATTTGTTTCATTAGAGTTTTACCCCCTCGGGGTTGTTTGTTTTGCCTTTTTGTTTTCATTTTATTATTAATAAAAAACCCATTATTGCTGCATCTGAGTCCTCGCTCCTTTTTCCCCTCACCGAACGTGACAGCGTTCATCTTACAGATCCTATTGCGATAGCACCCTCCCAATGAATATTGGACAAGAAGAAATGACCAAGCATCCAGCCCCAAATATACAATCTCATTGAAGTGTTTTTACAAGAGAGAAGTTAAAGGCCTACAAGTCTTTGGATGCCAACAATGTTGTTCTGTGTGGTCATGTGCCAGAAATAATGTTCCACGACTACCAGATTCAACACTATGTAGTGCTAAAAACCGAGGTTCTGCCCAGCCAAAGACAAGGAAAGAAGACGGAGCTGTACAAGGCCTGAATAATTAATCATCAACTAGCAAAACGACTGCATTCTAATTACTAACTGCACCTGTACATTGCCTGTACACCTTGCGAACGGCACTCGCAAGAGACGCTCGAGATACGAAAGAGCGAGCACAGCGGCCTCTCGCGGATTCGCAAAAACAAAAACTGCACAAATACGTACCTCCCGGGACGTATTTCGCGGTCTCCAGAAACGTCTGCTGGACTACGTTTTCAGAATGAGCCTGGGTTGGATATAACATGAGAATTGCAGAGTCCAGCATTTCTAATTAGGTCGACATTTGATTCAGCTCCTTTTTAGCCAAAGACGTCTGCAGTCGGCATTAAAGCAGTGTGGTTTATGGTAAAAGTTAAGTTTTCTATTTTTGGACTTTCTCGAATTTGGCATCTTACAGCACATGCAGCCGGTCTTTTTTTGCAAGCGGGAACCCATGTGACGTCATGTGTGACGTAGGTTGGTAATTTGTCTATAAATCCTTGGCTCCAAACACTGAAACACCACAAATAGCATAATCAAAAAACCTAAATATATACATTTGTATGCATCTTTCGCATTCAACCAAAAATGCATAGTTTCTATTAGATTTACATGAACAATATTGCGGCATAATAAATATTGCAATGTCAGATTTTTCCAATATTGTGCAGCCTTTGTTTCTATAATTGAATGCAGGTAAACTAAATTAGTCTTTCAATAGACTATGTCAGTTACAATGTGCAATGGGACTGTTGTTCTTTCCTTTATGAAGCTCACACTCTGTACCTCTATCTTATACTTCTTTGCTTCAATTCAAAGTTTGTAATGTTATGATTTTCTTTTAAAATACCTTTGAGAAAGATACATAGGAGAATTAATTCTGGAAAAAGTGCTGCAGAGACAGTGGACAGATAGTAATGAACTCTAGATCAAAACATAACTAACCTTGCCTCAAGAATAAACAGCCAAATAACCATTTTCATCTGGAAATATATTAATTAAAAAGGGGTTTTAGGCATTAAATAAAATAAAATAAACTAAGTAAATATTCATTTACTTACTTTTTTCCTGTGTATTATTAAATGTTTTTTTCTATGTTTTAGATTGCTACTCTGGAGTCAGAGCTGATGCAACTGATGAAGCAAAATGGCATCCAAGTAAACAATAACAACAACAGTGCTGAGAGCAGAGCGCAGCTGACGGAGAGACTGATGGCCTTACAGTGTTCAAGGAGAAATGTAGCTGAAGGAGGTGAGACACACACACACAAATGTAAACATGGATTACAGGGACACTCCATAGGTTTAGGGTTATATATATATATATATATATATATATATATATATATATATATATATATATATATATATATATATATATATATATATATATATATATATATATATATATATCAGATTCAAGAACCAGACAGAACTGTTGTATAAATTAATATATTATCCATAATGATGACAGTAATAGTAATAGTAGTAATAGTTCTAATCATTTGTAATGATTATTATGCTCTCCATTTCAAAACACAGTACACAACATGACACATAATCATCAAATATTGCTCAGGATGTAACAGTGCATCACATTCAACAGATTGCACTAGAGTCTCTCACACCCTCATTGGTGTCAAACGAAATATCAGTGCTTTCTGCCTGTTTTGTAAGCGTTTCTGTTTGTAATAAACTCAATGTTCACTTCGCTCCACTCTGATCTCTGACCTGGCAGCTGCACACAAAACTGGGCTTTGTTAATGACATGAAAACTGGAAGCTTCACACCTCATAATGGGTCACCGGCTCTTTAAATCCGCCTCTTCTGAATCGCAGAGCTGGAAAAACTGATCAGATGCATTGTGACTGAATGAGGCGGATTATAAGGAAGTGCTGCTGCAGGAACTGAAACACTCTCAGTCCTGCTTCCAGCAAAACAAGCCCTTCTGATTTCATATATGCATAAACAGCATATGGCACTACTTCACAAGCTAATAACGTAGAAACAAACTAGCCAGAGGTCTGTTGTAGGATTATGTGTTTTCATCAGCCAGAGTACCCGATATTTGATGCTGTCCTGCAGATTTATATCCGTCTTTGCTTAAAGCTGCTGTATGCTTCCTCATTTGTACGTCACTTTGGATAAAAGCGTCTGCTAATTGAATACTTGTAATGTAAATGTATGCGTTTGCACTGTGTTAAAATAGCCTTGTGCTTGGTAAAAGACCAGTGAAGACTACAGCTGCATGAGCAAAAATATCTATTTAAAAAATATAAAATAAATCACTGAAATACTACGGAACTATAATTAATAGTGATAACAATATTAGTAATAATAATATAATAATAACATAACAACAACAATAATAATAATAATATTAATAATAATAATATAATAATAATATAACAACAATAATAATAATAATAATAATAATAATAATAATAATAATAATAATAATAGTAATAATAACATAACAATAACAATAATAACAATGACGACAACATAACAATAATAATAACATAATAACAATAATTACAAGAACATAACAACAACAATAATAATAATAACATTAGAAATAATAATAATAATAATAATAACAATAATAACAACAACAAAAACGACAATAACAACAATAATAATAACAATAATAACAATAACAATAACAATAACAACAATAATATTAATGACGACAACAACAAAACAACAATAACAAAAACATAGTAATATTCATAATAACAACAATAATAATAATAATAATAATAACAACCACAATAACAGCAAAAACAGCAACAATAACATAACAATAATTATAATATTATCAACGATGACAACAACAGCAAAAACAACAACATAACAATAAAAATAATAACAATAATTATAACTATAATAATAACAATAATAACAAAAGTAGCAACAACAGTAATAATGACAATAATAATAACACTATCAACGACGACAACAACAGCAAAAACAACAACATAACAATATTAATAATAAAAATATTAATAATAACTATAATAACAATAATAATAACAACAGTAGCAACAACAATAATAATGACAATAATAATAACACTATCAACGACGACAACAACAGCAAAAACAACAACATAATAATATTAATAATAAAAATATTAATAATAACTATAATAACAATAATAGTAACAACAGTAACAACAACAATAATAATAATAAAACGATGACAACAACAATAATAGCACAAATACTAATAACAATCATAATAAAAACAATAATAAAAATGACAATAAAGAAAATTTTACAACTGGTATTTTGACAAGCAAAGCTTTCTTTCATGGGTGCAAAATGAGGGTTTTAAAAAATAATTGTAAAAACTGTGTTGTGACCTCACACCTTTGTATGGTACACTGTAAAAAGCAATTAGTTGACTTTACTTAAAGTAAGTTAGCCAGTTAAGTAAATGAACCATGTGTATAATTATAAAAAATGAAATAAGCTTAACTGTTCCAAGTTACAAGTGATTTACTTTTAAGTCACCTTGTCACTTCTAAGGCAATAGATTTACTCACTTTGTTTAAGTAAAATAACTAATCACTTTTTACAAAAAAATAGGTTAACACTCATCAAAAGGTTCACAAGGGTTCACGGCCAATTTAGCTTACTCAATTCACCTGTACCGCATGTGTTTGGACTGTGGGGGAAACCTGAGCACCCTAAGGAAACCCACGCGAACACAGGGAGAACACGCAAACTCCACACAGGAATGCCAACTGACCCAGCCGGGACTCAAACCAGTGACTTTCTTGCTGTGAGGCGATCGTGCTACCCACTGCGCTACCGTGACGCCCTATGTTTAATATTATGTAATGTAATTGTATGGATGTGCTTTGTGTTACAGATCTGTGTGAGCTGACAGGAGCCAGTGAAACAGAGAGAGACGAGAGGGTAAACTTTTACTTTCTTACACAAACACACACAGACACACACACACACACACACAATCACTCACACACACTTCATTCAGACACACGACATTCAAGCCTGATCCGCAGATAAACACTGGAAGACAATTCTAATGTCACGCTAAACAATTCACGAGTGCGTGTTGAAAATCTACACGTCATTCTCCTCCACATTCTGTCTACTAGTGTCTAACAGCATGTCTCAGAAGGAAAGAAACAGGAAGAAATACTGTTAGCTCAGCAGAAAGTGCTACTGTTTTCTCTCTTGACTATTTAAAGTGTTTGTGTCTTTGTAGGGCTCCAAGTCTCAGTCCTCCAGAGCATCTGATACCACAGAGGCCACAATCAGGCACCTGCAGCCTCATCCGGGACCTGATAATGAGGGTAAACGCTCCAAACCATTAATACCTGATTAGGGCTCAATTACAGGCCTAATGAATTATGCTTACGGCCTGGGAGACTCGATGAAGAAACCCCAAAGGAAAAGAGAACATAATAAGAGCATGTGAAGTTGTGTAATTGATATGGCCTCTGGAAAGTAAAGGTTGAATCTTGTTGAACGCTGATTGTTTCCTTTTTTCTGGATTTTTCTACAGACTCTTCAGCAAGTCGAGATCACAAATCTGGCAAAAAACGACTAGACTTGGGGTAGGTTGGAACTAATTGTTTTATTTGTAAATGTGAAGATTATACAGATAATGTCTTTATGTTGACGTGACCTACTGTTCAGCAGTTTGGAGTTGGTCAGATTTAGTTAATGTTTTTGTAAGTGTCTATTTATCATATATACAATCACCGGCCACTTTATTAGGTACACCTGCCCAACTGCTTAACGCAAATTTCTAATCAGCCAATCACACTGCGAATGGGCTACAGCAGCAGAAGACCACACCGGGTACCACTCCGGTCAGCTAAGAACAGGAACCTGAGGCTACAATTCACACCTAGGTCACCAAAATTGCACAATAGAAGATTGCAAAAATGTTGCCCGGTCTGATGAGTCTCGATTTCTGCTGCAACATTCGGATGGTCGGGTCAGAATTTGGTGTCAACAACATGAAAGCATGGACCCATCCTGCCTTGTATCAACAGTTCAGGCTGCGGACGGTGGTATAATGGTGTGGGGGATATTTTCTTGGCACACTTTGAGCTCATTAGTATCAATTGAGCATCCTGTCAACACCATAGCCCACCGGAGTATTGTTGCTAACCATGTCCATTCCTTTATGACCACAGTGTACCCATCTTCTGATGGGTATTTCCAGCAGGATAACACACCATGTCATAAAGCGTGGATCATCTCAGACTCATTTCTTGAACATAATAATGAGTTCACTGTACTCAAATGGCCTCCACAGTCACCAGCTCTCAATAAAATAGAGCATCTTTGGGATGTGGTGGAACTGGAGATGTGCAGCCAACAAATCTGCAGCAACCGCGTGATGCTATCATGTCAATATGAACCAAAATCTCTGAGGAATATTTCCAGTACCTTGTTGAGTCTATGCCATGAAGGATTAAGGCAGTTCTGTAGGCAAAAGGGGGTCCAACCCAGTAAGGTGTACCTAATAAAGTGGCCAGTTAGTGTATATACAGTTAAAGTCAAAGTTGTTATTATTATGTTAATAATATTATGTATCTTATATTTGCCAAATGATGTTTAACAGAGCAGGGTATTTTTCACAATATTTCCGATGATATTTTTTCTTCTGGATACAATTTTATTTGTTTTATTTTGGCTAGGATAAAAGCAGGTTTTACTTTTTTTTAAAACCATTTTAAGGTCAATATTATTCATATGTTTTTTTTTTTACCATTTAAACTATTTCTATGTAAATTTATTTTAAGTCGTAATTTACTTCTTTGATGCAAAGCTAAATTTTTACGGGATTAGTGTCACACGATTTAGTTTCCGTTTTATTATGATTTTCTTCAGTGACAAAAATAGTTTGTTGCTAAATAATTTTGTAAAAACTGATATTTTTGGGGTTATTCAAATACTAAATTATTTTTAAAAACGTGCTAACCCCACAACTTTTCATAGTACATTCAATGAAAAAAACTGTATGCAATACAAGGAAATGTTCTTGTCTCTTGTTGGAAATTCTAACAAGCTTATATTTTCAGATCTTCTCTGAGGAAAAGTAAAGGGACAGAGCAGGACCCAAAAGGATCTCCCGGTAAAAGGTAACTAGAGCACTAGATTCCTCATATAAGTGGTAACTTTCAGCCTGCCTACATCAGATTTTAGATGTTTTTTTTTCATAGCAATGTCAGAATATATGCATTGGAGCTTAAAGGGATTTTCTAAACCACAGGTGTCAAACTCAGTTTCCGGAGGTCCACAGCTCTGCACAGTTTAGCTTTAACCTTAATTAAACACACCTGATCAAAGTAATTGAGTTGTAATTGATTTTGTTTTAAACTTCCAGGTAAGTGTATTGAAGCAAGGTTGGAACTAAACTTTGTAGGACAGCAAGTCTGACAATCCAGGTCTAAACAAAAACAAACAAACAAACAAACAAACATTCATTTGTTTTACCATCAAAAGACAATTAGTATGAATTTTTGTTTTGCCTGTATTTGGATTTTGACTCTCAAAGTGTCGATGGCTGTTAACTTCTAGCTGATTTTAGCTTAAACTCTACTGCAGAAAATAGAGTCGCTTACATTCTGGATGAGTTTAAGTAAATTACAAACAAACTTTTATTTTTGGGTGAACTATAATTCTTATGAATTGTAAAGTATGTGCATTCAAGCAGAGTTCCTCTAGACTGCAAGATAAATGAAAGGGACTGTTAGATCACACTATCCAAGCCAGATAAATAAGATCTAACACCAGATCCTGTCAGAAAATGTCTGTTTCTCTGAGTACTCAGACAACAAGTCAGCGGAGCCGCTCAAAACCCAAACTTATTAACCAGTGTTCAACTTAATTAACCAACCAACAATCTCCTTTCAATATAGGAGTTGACTGAGAAAGCTGGAGAGGAGCGGAAGCAGAAGACGAAGTAATGATGATAGGGAAAGAGCAGAGTTTATTAAATAATCTTAGTTGCATATGATTGAATGCTCAAACTTCATCTGACCAGGATAAATTCAACAAGTGTTATTATACTACAAGCAACAGCAATGGAAAATTACAGCTTCACAACATTTTCAAGAGACAATACAGAACTTGAAATGGAGACATTCTCTTATCTCTTACTCATGAAAACAAGAGTCGCTTCAATCCACACAGCCATGAGTGTCACGTTTAGCATGATCAAGAACAGAAACAAAAACGGGAACAAAAGATTGCAGATCCAAGTGCAGATTTTAATATTAAAAGTGCGGTAACAGTGAACAAAATCCAAAAATCCAAAGAGCAAAGTAACAAAATAAAAAACAAACAAACAAAACAAGAAACTAAGGCAGATAAACACGAACTAGACTTTAGCAGGATACAAGAACAAGATCAGGAACAACAAACTCGATATACAAGACTGACTGGATAACTTGACAAGGAAGACAAACGACGCAATCACGAACAGTGGTGGAAGGTAAAATATATAGTCTAGATTATCAACAGAAACGGAGACAGCTGTGAATACAATCAGTGTATGTGTTCCGGTGTATGCGTGTGGTATGTATGGATTTGTAGTCCTTTTGGGCGCTGTAGTTCCAACTCAGTGTTTGTAGAACTACAGCGCCCTCAGGTGGTCACTGACAGTCATGACAATGAGATTATAACAATATGGAAAAATGAAATAATAACAAAGGATTAATTATAGGAAAATAGCAACAATAAAATATAAATAACAAAATAAAATTACAAATAATAATAATCAAATCATTAACTAATGATCAATAAAATAAGATGGTAATTATATACATGACTAATGATCACGTGATTAAATAATATAATTAAATGAAGAATAAAAAAATACACAAATGAACGGTTTTTTTTTTTGAAGCAACTCGCACTTAAGTTTGCTACAAGAACTTTCAGATCCTTTGTTAGATTCAAGACTAAAATATTTTACTATAAATCCAAGCAAAAAGAAATAATAATAATAAAAATGTACAAAATCTGTGATGATACTTGTCCCTGGAGATTGATTAAAAAGTAACTAGAAGACGTAATTTTTGTGCACCTTTTGGTTTTTCAGCACTGATTTGGTCAGATAATATCCTTGGGTGTAATTCTTCTCCTTATTTAATTTTTCTTGAACTTGCGCGCCTAATGAATATGAACTGCACTGGACGTCTCAGCTGTGCCAGACTGCAGGACATATACACACATTTTTGCATGTGAATGAACCTTCACTGATTCAGAGAATTGCCTAATCAATGATTAAGAGGAACGTCTCAGCAGATGCAGGGCGAACTAAAGGTTTTTATTTCCTCTGAGGATAAACGGATGACTGCTCAAATCCCAAAGTGTTAAGCTAACGAATTACAATTAGTTTTTAACAATGCAAATGGGGGAAAATGAATTGAATGAATGCTAGAGCTGAACCTTAAGTCTATAAAGCAGACATGGTCTAAATGCAGCTCTGGTCTGCGAATATGATCTGATCATGTATTGTGTCTGCTTCAATAACCAGTGTGTTATCTTTAGCTCCACAGGGCCTTCAGCAGAAAACAGCCCTGAAAGACGCAGGAGCAAGGTGAGAGGCATCAAAAAGACCACACACACACACACACACACAAGACTGTGTGGAAATTCTCAGTTCTCTGAATTTACAATTGACACGTATGTGTTTTGAAAGGGGGGACCTATTATGTCCCTTTTTATAGTATGTAAAATAAGTCTCTGATGTCTCTAGAGTGAGTATGTGACGTTTCAGCTCAAAATACCACACAAATAATGTTTTAAACCTCTTAGAAACTGCCCCTTTTAGACTTTAATCCTAATCGTGCTATTTTCAGTAACTGTCGCTTTAAATTCAAATGAGTTTGTGCATTTTTTACATTTTTAATTTGCATATCAGTGATGTCATCACATTGTATCTGACAAGCGTAAGCCCGTCATGTCACTATTTTCTAATTTTTTAATAATTTTCTAATGACGTCATTGTGTAATCGCAACTCAAAACTACATCTTTATGTAGTATACAAAATAATTCATGTTTTCTCAAATTGACTGGCCATCTCAGCAAAAACATTATTAAAAATACGTCCATTTAGATTTGTATGAAAATATAGCCGACTATTTGTAAAAGTAATACAAACACTTTTTGATAAAATTTTTTTGTTCTTAAATATAACACTGATAATGAACATTTACATTATTTTAAACAATCACAGTTTGTGTACTTACTTTTTTTTTACCTTGTGAAAGTAACACATTTGCGAAAGCGACAGCAATTATAGCACTATTGGAATTTATTGTTACCTAAATGATCAACAATTATACACGTTAACAAATATCAGTAAATTAACAGTTATGAAAAATAATCTGAGCTGGCAATTTAACTTGAATGTGATAAGTGTGTTTTGAGTGAAGCCTGCAGCCACCGCTCCTTTGAGTCACTTTTTATAAATTGCTAAAAGTAGCCAAATTAATTTTAAAAATTGCTTAATTTGTAGTTAGGTGTTTTTAGGGGAAAAGAAGTTGCTAGGGTAGTATGAAAAGTTGCTAAATCTAGCAACAAAATTGCTAAGTTGGCAACACTGCCCATAAACAAGATGAACATTTATAGCAAATAAACAAATATAAATATCCTGCTTACTCTCTGAGCCTTGTCTAGAAAGTCCTTTCTTACACCCCTTTGATTGGTCACGCGCTCAACTGAAAGGGCTGCAATTGGCTCTACGGGCTGGTATTCTTCACAGATGAGTAAAGGCTGGTTTAAACACAGATAAACGCCCAGCAAACACACACGCAGTGAAATTGTGCACAGTTTCTGTGTTTTTAAGTAGTTGGAGCGTTGTAAATACTTACACTCATAGCTTACTATGGCGACATAGTGCATATAAGATAAATGACGCCTGTACATAATAACCGGTTTTTTACTGAAGCAATACCGAATTGTCCGCGTCTGCATCGTGGTGCACCGAAGAAACAAAAAATTTTGACACCCCTACCAGCTATGATGACTTTCACTACTGTGAAACCACGAAATGTGTAAATAGACCATCACTGGTAAAAGTGTCATGTTTGTGCAGTTTAACACCCCTCAAATAAAGTTGCTTGATTCACCGTGACCTTGTGTTCATCTTCCCAGAATCATTTTACAGACTGGTTGTGTTAGCTGATTACAGTCTGAACGTCATTTTAAAATGCTAATCACTTTACTCAGGGTTAAATGATCACAATAATCATCTGAGTGACAGTTTTTATAGACTTTTCGTTGGGTTTTGCATGTTGTATCCTACTAATTACTTAACTGTCAATCAGCAATAATTATACTGATAATCTACTGTCATAGTCGATAATACAATCAGAATTAAGTAAATAATAAATAAATACCTATGGCGAAGAGAGAATGATAAGCGTGTCAGTCAGATGAGGGTTGTGTTTTATGTGTGTGTGTGTTTCCTGCAGGGTCCGGGTGTGTCAGATGAACTCAGTCTTAGCAGTTCGAGTTCGACCGAGATCAGTGGGGTCCTGAGCGGACGATCGCGGACCCTCACACTCTCCTCTGATGAGGTCTTTACTGTGTTTTTTTTAAAGAGCCCATATTATACATGAAATAAGGTCATATCTTGGTTGTAAGGGTCTCCAACAACAGTCTAATATGCATGCAAGGTCAAAAAACACTTTCATGGTCTTATAATCTGCATTTATTTTTAGCTAATTATCCCAGCGACTCCTGTATGAATCGTCCAGTGATTCATTTGTTCCCAAACCCCTCCTTAGCGCGGAGCTAATCTGCGCTGATTGGACCGATGACAGTCTGTCGCGATTGGTCGACTGCCTTCAGTCAGAGAGGGAAATGGCCAATAGCTAATCAGCAATTTAAAAAGTAATCACAGTTCATACACGCTCGATAGTGTAGGCGTGGACTTTAGCTGCCACACTATGGCGAGTGGATAGTGCCACGGATAACCGAACGAAGGAGACAGTCGTGTACTCGCCATACCACACACACACAAAAACACACACACACCTCCGGATGACAACGCTCCCGCTTCAGCCCGCACCCGCCAGGTTTTAGCCTGAGAACCCGCTCCGTTTTCTGCCCGCCGCGCCCGGTCCCGCTAGAGCGGAGAACACAACCAAATATCACCCAGTATACAGTCCAGACAGCCAAGCTGTCTGTATAAAAACACACACACAGCACAAAGTACACAAAGCTCGTTCGTTCGTTCGTTCGCTCTCTCTCTCTCTCTCTCTCTCTCTCTCTCTCCCCGCGCCAGATTTCTGCGGCGCGGGAATACATTTCCGAATAAATCGCGGGAGCAGAACTCTAGCACGGAGCTCCATAAACAAACAGCACGCGTCGCGTTTTTAACGTGACTTTGCACGCGATAAGATAATATATCCAGTTAACCTGATACAGTACACGCGGTACAAGTAACAAATCACAACTAAATACATTTGCAAGCTAGAGTAAACGAGGCAACAACTTTAACCGCACGTACTTACACTTGAGAAATGTAGGAAGAAACCCATCCTGACGTCCATCAGTTACTCTTTACTGATCCTTCCTTTAACAAACTCAGATGAAGTATTCTTTGTAGCATGTAGCTTCCAGAAGTTTCCAACTGCTTGGTTATAATGCTGATGTTTCATCTTTGGGTAGAGACTCAATATATCCATCTGCAGTGTGACTTCAATCGACCGGCATGTTTGTGTGCGTGTGTTTGTGGGTGTGCGTGTGTTTGTGGGTGTGTGTGTGTGTGTGTCTGGGTTACTGCGTCAGAGGGCGGGGCCTCAGGTTTGAAATCTCCCGGGTTTGCGCGTGCACGTGAAAAACTTTGTTTCGTTCGTACGTCATGGCGAAACACCTAATGAGTCGGTATCAAGGCGACTCGTTTGAAGCACTATGATTCGACTCTTTTATAGATGAATCAACAGTTTTAAACACTGTATTCTTACAGATTTAAGCCTTAGCTGGATACTTCACTTCACTTAGAGCTGTGTTACACACTACATGGAGGGGAATTTTCAAAAACCCATAATATGGGCTCTTTAACTTGTGCTATTTAAAGTAAACCTATTTTATCTCAGCTTGTTGCAAATGATGTGCTAAAATAATAGCATTAAAACATTATTAAATACTACATAGACATTTTAATAAACTAATTAATAATACAAAATTACATTTTTATTTTAACAGGTTGTAAACTACAACTTTGTTAATCGAGATGATTTTTTATTATTTTCTGCCTGGAAATTGTCTGTTATTCTTTAGATTCTGTTATCCTATGGATTTTATTTAATTTTTTTAAGTTTGATTTATAGTTTCTATACTTCGTAGCGGATATATTAGGAGTGTCTTCTATGTCTTGGATAAAAACATTTGTGAACCACTGATTTATAAGATAATGTTTTCTGACTCAGCGAGTGTTTCTCTTGTCCTTTATGCTGCGTTTATCAGAGTGTGGATATGATAGAGGATGAGGTGAGACACTGAGACCCAGCATGATTTTTCTTCACACCTACAGCGCTCATTGTTAGTTTAGTTCTGGCATTTCTTCCACAATCTTTTTGTTCCAAACTATTTTTAAACAGTAAGAACTCAATATATGTCACATTTGTTACCATACGTGGCCTTTGTTTTACCATGTGTTCTATATGGGATCTATAGTCCCTATTTACCCTTTTCCACATTAGGCATATTTCATATTACTGTAGTCCCTATTTTCCCTTTATGTTTCATAAAAAATATGTTCCATTTGTTTTCCACATGCTCTATATGATTTTTATATTCCATATGGAATGTGTTCCAAATTCAATTCAATTCAGCTTTATTTGTATAGCGCTTTTACAATGTAGATTGTGTCAAAGCAGCTTCACATAAATGGTCATAGTAACTGGATCAGGGTAGTTCAGTTTTAGTGCTTAAGTTCAGTTTAGCTCAGTTCAGTGTGGTTTGAAGTCATTATTGAGAATCCAAACACTAAAGAGCAAATTCATCGATGAGTAGCTTTTCAGATCCTGAACCATGCAAGCCAGTGGGGACAGCGGAGAGGGAAAAAAACTTCACCAATAGGAGAGTGAAGAAAAAAAACCTTGAGAGAATCAGACTCAGTTCGGCACGACCATTTTAATTTCTCCGCTGGCCAAAAGTTGCTAGGGTAGTATGAAATGAAATGAGTCCCAGCATAACTTTAAGTCAGAATTATTACCCCCCCTGAATTATTAACCCCCCCGTTTCTGTTTAATGGAGGGACGATTTTCTCAACACATTTCTAAACATAATAGTTTTAATAACTCATCTCTAATAACTGATTTATTTGATCTTTGCCACGATGACAGCACATAATATGTTACTAGATATTTTTCAAGATACTTCCATACAGCCTAAAGAGACATTTAAAGGCTTAACTAGGTTAATTAGGTTAACTAGACAGATTAGGGTAATCAGGCAAGTTATTGCACAATAATGGTTTGTTTTGTAGACTACCGAGGAAAAAAATATAGCTTAAAGTGGATAATAATTTTGACATTAAAAAGGTTTTTAAAAATTAAAAACTGCTTTTATCCTAGTAAAAATAAAACAAATAAGACTTTCTCTAGAAGAAAAAATATTATCAGACATACTGTGAAAATTTCCTTGCTTTGTTAAACATAATTTGAGAAATATTTTAAAAAGAAAAAAATTAAGGGGGGCTAATAATTCTGACTTCAAATTTATATGATATATTTTATCTATGTTCCAAATGTTTCATATAAGCCCCTGATTCCCAGCATGACTTTTCTTTTTACCTACAGCACTCCTAGTTAGTCTAGTTCCACAATTTCATTTCAGTCATTTTTGTTCTGAACAATATGATTTGAAAGAACGGGAACTCTATATATTGTACTTTAGTTTCCATTGTTCTGTTTGTTTTCAGTTGTTTTCCACGTTCTCTATATGATTTATACCCAGCAGGCACACAATATCAAAGAGATGTCGGGGGACCAAAATTCAGCATCCAAAGGCAACGTTATTTTGACGTCCAATAACAACATCAAATGACATTGATATTTTGTTGATTTTAGGTTGTGTTGGAAAGTGACCAAAAACCAACGTTGAGCCAACATCTTATACTGTACCAACGTCATATTGACGTCAAATATTGACATTTATTCGTCAGGTTTGGCAACCAAAATTTAATTTCTGATAGATGTCATATTGGTACACAATGTCAAGCAGTAACATCATTAGACGTTAATATTTGGTCGTTTTTAGGTTGGGTTGGAAAGTGACATCTGTCCGAAGTTGGACATTGATGTCGGTCTGACATTGAGGTCTGACGTCAATCCAATTTTCAGTTCCAACCAAAATGCAGCATCCCTTGACATTGGGGGACAACATAAACCAGGTGTCCTGTGTCTGCTGGGTATGTTCCATATGGAATATGTGTTCCAAATGTTCCATATGAGCCACTGAGTCCCAGCAAAACCTTTCTATAGCGCTCAGTTTGTCTAGTTCTATCATTTCTTGCAAGTCCTTTTTGTTTTTTGCTTCAAACAGTGTTTTAAAATGACAAGAACTTAATATGGTAATTTTTTGTTTCTATGTTCCGTTTGCTTTCCATATGAAATATGTTCCATATTTTTTAAATATTTCATTTGTAATCCTGAATATGTTCCGCTTGATTTCCAACGGTTTCATTTATACTGCTTTCTTGAAATGCATGTGGAAGACAGTGAACGTTAATTACGGATCAGTGCTGATTGTAAGTCTGTGTGTTTGTCAGATTGTGGACGAGGGTCTGCCAGTGAAGCCACAGCAGTGGCAGAACCGCAGTGTGACTGAATGGACGTGTCAACAGGTGTCCTGCTGGCTCATGGGACTGAACTTGGAACAATACGTGTCTCTCTTTACTGCCAAGAATGTGGATGGAGAGCAGCTTCTGAAGCTGGACAGCACCGCTCTCAAGGTGAGGAGATAAATTCGTCCATTATTTGACATATTGCCTCAATATTTCAGTTTAATTATATGTAATATGCAATAATAAATAAATGATTAATTGATTTCTATTTAATTATTATTTAGAAATTCAATTTGATTTTATGTCACATAATTCAGTCTAGCAAAAATACATCAAATATTTCATATAATAATAATAATAAATATCTTAAAAAATCTATAATATACTTAAAGAATCTGTTTATTGAGGCAAGTTTACATTATTAGGATTGAAGATTTGCACATTTACTTCATAACAATAACTAATTGCATTTTATTGTAATTTTTTATTCAATGATTCTCCTTTTTTTGCAGGAAACATTATTTTCAACAATAATTGTGTCCAGTTAAAAGTTATGTTGTGTTTTGATCGCATAAACATCTATTATCCAGCCATATGCTGAAATGTGTTTTGTATAATTCATGTCCATCTGCTTCCACTGTGATAAGAAAGTTATCTTCCACAGATTAGCATAGTTTCATCTGACTCATCTCAACACCTGGTGTGTGTGTGTGTGTATTTATCAGGCTCTGGGCATTGAGTCTTCTTCAGATCGGGCTCTCATTAAAAAGAAGCTGAAGGATCTGAAAGTGTTGATGGAAAAAGCCCGTAGAAACCGAGAGAAGCAGCGCAAG
This sequence comes from Danio rerio, assembly GCF_052040795.2. Lineage (NCBI taxonomy): Eukaryota > Metazoa > Chordata > Actinopteri > Cypriniformes > Danionidae > Danio > Danio rerio. The sequence goes on from NC_141039.2 coordinate 43,462,016, forward strand.
AAGGAATTGGAGCAAACTCGCAAAAACAGCAGTTCCTCCGGACCAGCAGAGGGCGCCACCGAATGACAGCTTCATTACAAAAAACAGATGAGTTCAGCATTTCACAAGAGTCAGAGTTCATCCTAAAAGGGGCTTCATGCTACCGAGCTGCCATCAGATGAATCGAAAACCAAAATTTCCAGGAATTCGTTATTTCTACTGAACTCATTATAGCAGGATTATCGCTGCACTTTTGGTTTGACGTCTCATTGATATCTATTTATTTGCATATGGAGAATATGTACAGTATATGTTGAAGCAGAGCATATCAAGTCATCCTCCACAGATAATAACTGAGCACCTTTAGACGATGTACATATGCAGGAAGTGTGTCTAACGTGCCATTTTTCTATCCAAACCAGTTTGTTTGTTAATGGAGGGCAGAACGTTTTTAATGCATCGGCTTTGATAAAGCACAGGTCATATTGATGGACGATGTTTCCGTCGACTTTCTCTTCACCTCACAGAGTTTGAGTGCTGCTCATGAGAACCACTACAGTCCGAGTCACTGACGAAAAACTGTGAAAAGAAAGCCATTCCGGGTCAAAGCGAATTTGCAGACTTTCACTACTGTACGGATCTGCCAGTATTTAAGTCAAATACAGCTTGGCGTGTTTGTTCTTTGGAGGTTGTGTTGGCGATAGCAGATGCGATTTCAGGAATCCGCCATTTTGAACTCTTCTCCAAAGATGCGAGACTTGTATAAAAGCTGCTTCTGTCCCATAGCGACCTGCTTGTTGTCCTGTCCATCGCTCTGAGGTAGATTCTCAGTTAGACCCAAGTGCTGCCTTTTCAAGTGCTGTTTAGACTTTTACTTTATTTATATGGGTTGTCGTTACTGTCTGGACTGCACAGATTGTGTGAACACACCTCTGTTTAAGCGGCTACATCTAAAAATGTAGTAGCGCAGAAGACAAATGTGCACTTGAAAGAAAGCGCCACTTTATTTTGGAAAAAACGCTAATTTTACAAGTCACCTAGAGTTAAACTGTCGATTTTTACCATTTTTTTATTCATTCAGATGATCTTAGGGTGTGGCGGGAGCACTTTTAGTGTAGGAACATATAGTTATATATAGTTCAATAGAAAAAGTTATATAAAAATCTTAATTTTTTGTTACATTTTTGAGCGAGATGCTAATGGTCTAATCCGATTCAATAATTTATGCTAAGCTAAGCTAAGCTAAAAGTGTGTCAGCCAGACCCAAAGATTGGCTAAATGGATTCGAAAATGGTAAAACTCAACTGTTTAACTCTAGGGAAGTTGTAAAATGAGGCTACTTAAAAAAAGTGTAGTGTTCCTTTAAAACAGACCTATATATGGACTACTGGTGAATAGTTTGGGTTCAGTAAGATGTATTCATTTAATTTTATTAATTTATTTATAAGCAATCAATGCTTTAATTCACCAAGGATGCATTTAATTTGTGTTTATTTATTATTTTGATAAGATACAAATATTTGGCTGGATATGGATCCACCACATAAAATAACTGATGATTCATTACACTGTGGCGAGCTCTGAATAACAGGGACTAAGCAGAAGGAACATGATTTAATGAGTGTGAGACAAACATATGCAAACTAAATAAATTAATAAATAAAATAATAAAAACTGTCATATATTAACTAGAAATTGACACGACAATTAATCAAATTGACCAGAAGCACATTTATCATTTAAAAATGTTTAAAGAAAAACTAATTCTGAAAACTTGCATAATTATAACATACTTTACGTTATTACTGTTTAAACGTATATATTTAATAATACATAATCATACATTAGGGTTCATAAGGTCATGGAAAAACTGCAAAAGTCATGGAATTTCGACATGGCATTTTCCAGACCTTGAAAAGTTTTGGGAAAAAAGAAAAACCCACTAATTCATGGAATTAGTTGAACAAATATCTGTATACTTGAATATAAGTCAGCTGTCTTTACTTATATTCTGTCTTTGGCCAAACACATGCGCTTGCATTATTAGTGCTCTGTAAGCATTAGCTAAATCAATTTTACATCGATAAAAAATTAATTTAACCTAAATAGATTGTTTTGTGTTTTATATTTTGCTTTAATGAATGTGATCTTGCATTGTTTTTTTGTTATTTACCTGGTATACGTAGACATTATATAAAAAATTAGGTCCTGAAAATTTACTTGATAGTTCAGGAAAAGTCCTGGAATTTGAGTAATAAAAATTATATGATATGAATCATAATAAAAATTATCATAATATGAATCCTGTACTTTTTATTTGTATAGCACTTTTCCTACATACATTCAACTTAAAGCTTTACAAACATAAGTGCGGTTTATTTATAAACTAATTCAGAGAGGATCATGTGCTTATGATTGATCACAGCTGGTCCTGCATCAGCTTCACATATCGCGCCAATCAGATGAATATTAACTTACTAAAAATGACCAGTTTTACACTTCAGTCATCTTCGTCTTGAAGAATCCCCCTTCCACCCCATCTCCTCCCCCTTCTCCTGATAGGGCAGCACAGTGGCCCAGAGGTTAGCACTCATAGCAAGAACACCACTGGTTCAAATCCTTACAGAGCCAGTCGGCCTTTGCAGAGTTTGCATGTTCTCCCTGTTCTCGCGTGGGTTTTCCCTGGGTCTTCCCCAGTTTCCTCTCACCATCCAAAGAAATAACATATGAGTAATTTGACTAATCCAAAGTGGCCTCATAAGAAAAACTTGTAGCCAGCTATATCTCTTAGCTATTCCTAACACATTCATAAGCAGGGGAGTTCTCAAGACCTACCTGAGCTCAAACTCTCCTCTCGCCCTTCGAACGTGAGGGAGCCCTGGGCCTAAGGATATTCTGAGCTTAAGGCTCTCTCCCGGGACAGCATGACAAACACACTTTATGATCAATCATCAGCTAAGTGTGAACTCTTGAAACAAACATTAAGAAACAACAACAATATTAGGTAAAATATTAAAAATCTGATAAACAGATACACCCCGCCAAACAGTCAAACACACACACACACACACACACACACACACACACACACACACACACACACACACACACACACACACACACACACACACACACACACACACACACACACAAGTAAATAAATAAAACAAAATACTTTAGTAAAACATTTTGTGAAATAAATGCAGCCTTGGTGAGCATAAGAAACCTTTTACAAAGTGAATAATCTTACTAACCCTACACTGTTTAACAGTAGTGTACGCCTCAGTTTGATCCCAATGTTTTTTTTTTAATCCGTTAGTTTTAAGATTCACAAAGAGAGAATCGTAATGTGGTAAAGAAGTGTTTTATATTGCAATTTGCTGCATATAGAGTAACCAGTATCGCCTCTATTGATTTATCCTGGGTTGTATTTTCAAATTTATGCAACACATCTCCCATATTGTAAGTATACAAAACACAGAAGCCTATAGACATGCTTTTTCGCATTTCAGACACTGCTTTGCCAGTTATGCGTTTTTTTTTTTCACTGCCCGATTTAACCTGCCTAGTCTTGTTCTCCCTTCAGTTATGATACATCTATCTTTCATGTTTACATCTTAAGGATTATTCTATGATTTCCTCAGCAACACGAAGGCAGCTTCAGTGAGCAGTGTACAGAGCACATTAGGCAGTGCCTGATGTCCAAGTGGATTTTATTACATGCACTCAAATGTAAAGCCTAAAGTATGCTTCGTTTTGGGCTTTTTGGCAGGTGTTCGACACATAGAAAGACTCATACTTGTCCATCGTCTTCACTGTTTCTCTTTATAAGCTTCGATAGACTACTTTAAACTTTTAAAGTAGTCGCGTCAACACAGTCTGTTGGTTTTGCCTTCACTCACTGGCCACTTTATTAGGTACACCTGTCCAACTGCTTGTTAACGCAAAATTCTAATCAGCCAATCACATGGCAGGAACTCAATGCATTTAGAAATGTAGACATGGTCAAGATGATCTGCTGCAGTTCAAACCGAGCATCAGAATGGGGATGAAAGGTGATTGAAGTGACTTTGAGCCTGGCATGGTTGTTGGTGCCAGATGGAGGGGTCTGAGTATCTCAAAAACTGCTGATTTTCATTTCTAGGGTTTACAGAGAATGGTCTGAAAAAGAGAAAATATCTAGTGAGTGGCAGTTCTGTGGGCGCAAATCCCTTATTGATGCCACAGCCTCCCTGAATATTGTTGCTGACCATGTCGATCCCTGTATGATCACAGTGTAGCCATCATCTGATAGGCTACTTCCAGCAGGATAACACGCCATGTCATAAAGCGCAAATCATCTCACACTGGTTTCTTGAACATGACAATGAGTTCACTGTACTCAAATATCCTCCACAGTCACCAGATCTCAATCCAATAGAGCACCTTTGGGATGTGGTGGAATGGGAGATTCGCATCATGGATGTGCAGCCGACAAATCTGCAGCAACTGCGTGATGCTATCATGTCAGACCGAAATCTCTTGAGGAATATTTCCAGTACCTTGTTGAGTCTATGCCATGAAGGATTAAGGCAGTTCTGAAGGCAAAAGGGGATCCAATCTGGTACTAGTAAGGTGTACCTAATAAATTGGCACGGTGAGTGTACATTGTTGTTACGGTTCACCTTGTATGGCACTCTGTTTTAACATTTAATCTAAAAACGAACCAATAGTATCTATTTTAAAGCTTATTAGTTACTAGTAACTTTTATATGAAATAATATATTAGAACAAATTCATTACTTTTTAAAAGATACTATTAATGAGATACTAATATTTATTTGTTAGTGGTACTAATAGTCCACGTGAAACTATAAGAACCGGAGTTGGATGAGACTTATATTTTAGTATGTTGACATACTTCCAGTTGGTACTGAATATTGAGGGGGCGGGGCTTTCTTTTGCACCTCATTCCCTTATACCAAACTAACGGTAAGAGATTGAAAAAGTCATTGCTAAAAGGGATACAGCTGTGGCCGAAAGTTAATAAGAAAAATTTATATTATTTATTAAATTGTCTATTAATTGTATTTTATTAACGTCTACCTCAACCCTCACAGTAATGTAAAAACCGTAATTATACAGAGTATTATTCACAGAGTATTATTCATTACCCATTAAATTATATTTTATTAACATCTACCCCAACCCTAAACTCAACACAGTAATGTAAAAATCTTTGGTCTTGATGGCGAATGTCCTCCAGAAATAACAGCGGCTCTTTGTTTACAAGTTTGTGAGCATTGGAGTATTTGCTGTCATGTGATGTGCGTTTAAAAGGATGGACTGTATCTCGCGTTGATTTCATCCAAATTACAAAACCAAAAAAACATTTCAAGCTTTATGTGCAGTGGATATATTTCTCAAGTCTGGAAAGCAAATATTCACTGAGATTCCAGTGTGTTTGTTGACCACCAAACTGCTGTAAAAGCACATGTCTGATCCAAAATTTCCCCCCAGAGAAACATTGATCGATGATTGGCTGCTGTACTAGTAGGCAGGGCTTCATTCGCCATATTGAGCATTATGGCCGAGTCGTACAGTATGGTACAATACGGGTCGGTACGGGTCACCTTTATCAAGCTTGCGTTTCCACTGCTAAAAGGGTACTAATGGTACTCTTTTGGTGGGCGTGGTGTACGAAAGTTTCAGTCAACGTCATTTTCGCTCAAGAAAATGTCTACAGTAAAGCTGTACAGGTCGCTAACACATCATATGAGAAGCACTTCTCACAAAACAGATGCTGTATACACATAAATACTTGTGTATAAATGTTTATTACTAAAGGCTCGCCAGAACGCTTTTCGTTTGCGTTTATCGTCATCGCTTTTTTGAGACGTTTTTCCGGATTCAAACCCAATCGATTTTCTCTGGTGTCGAGTATGCAAAATTACTCCTTGACGTTAGGTGGCGCTACACAACTTTAAGCTTTTGACACCCGCTTTTAACACAGAAGAAGAAGACAAAGTTGACATAGTTTTTGTCTTGGATGGTTTAAGCAGCAGCTCCAGCTCTAGCTATGAAGAAATGGAAATTGTTCACCAGAGCAATAAACAGCTACACGTTCATATCGCCACTGGGCATCTTCTTAAATGTGCGCTCGCATTGACAATTTTGTCCAAGTGCTGTTTACTAACTTTAGCAGCTCCATGCGCGTGAACAAAAGTGCCAACCTGATTGATAGAGAAGGTTTTGACGTGGCGCATCAAAACAAAAAAACAAGCATGAGGCCTTTATTTTCTTTAAATGATGCTTTTACGCCTGACGTTTTGGGCATTGGTGTGCACGATCACATTGACACCCTCTTATTTAGTCAAAAGGCGTTAAACGTCGACGGAAAACGTGAGCAAAAAAGCGTCTCGGTGTGCACGGGCCTTAACTTTTCTATAAACATTATTTGATTATAACTGCAGATCAATGACGAGTGCGAAATAGCCTACTGTAACGTCTGTAATTATATAAAATACATATGTAAATGCAACAAATATGAGCACATACAGACCCTTACAGTCTCCGATATGTTACCAACTACAGAAAAACTACACGCAGCAGACATTTAGTCCTTATTTAGGTTTAAAAACAGCACAAAATATAGGCCACAGTCAGAGCAGACCTCTCATCTGTGTCTGTAATCTTCACTAGCGCATTGTTAGAGAATAATTCCACCATTCTGAGTTCATAATAGTCCAAAAGATAATAATAATAGCTATACATGGCAGTTTGATCATGTTTGCTGAAAAAATAATGTGCTACTATTTTTACGGCTTCTCCTTAGTTTTTTTGCGTGTCCCTCTCACGTTTGTCAGTTTCTGACAGGATCGGGTTTCAAAAATAAAAGTGCCTGTTATTCTCATCAGCTCAAGAAGTTCTTATTTCAAATATAGATGCTCAGCGAGCGCAAGCAAGAAAGCGAAACCGCTCTCGCTTTAGACTGGCTCGTAAAAAACTAAGGGGCGCAGTGTAAAATCTCTTCTTCTTGGCTTTGTGGGTGTTCATCAAGACGATGACAAGGTTTGTTTTATCTCTGGTCGACCATGGCTCGTTATTATACGTATATATAATTACGCTGTAATCTCTCGCTGTGTATTTTAAACATGGCGGTTCCATTGTTTTCATTCTGACTTGTTGGGTGAGCGAATGACGTATCTCTGTAAACCAATAGCGTTCAGATAGTCCTGCCTTTTGGTACCCTTTGCAAAAGTGGTACTGTATGATTAGGTTTGGTACGACTTTTGACAGTTGAAACGGCCATAAAAGTGTACTGAACTTAACCGTATCGTACCATTCATTGGAAACTGGCCATTACATTTTTCCCCATTCAAAACTAAACGAGTGACATGTCTTGTGTAGTCTTTGTATCAAGTTGGATTAAATGTTAAAGCAGCTTCCCATACACCTTGTGGACAAACTTGGTAGTGCAAAAATTCACAGTACAAGTATGAGTTTTGATGAAATGTGTGCTCACATACGCAAAAAAAAAAACCCTGATGTGTACTTCGGGCTTCAATGTATATTCATTTTTAATTACTGTATTATTTATCTCTAATAATTTAACGTCTGTCATACGTCTATTTATATATTTTTTTTCCCAATCAAAGACGTGTTTGTAAATCAGTGCATATTATTTATTTCTGAAGCAAAAAAATGATTACCAAAAAAACAAAAAAACATTTTTAATTTGTAATCACACAAAAAAAGGTGAATCTGTTGATTGTATGTTTCTTCATTAACCCACGATGCTCTTGTGAACATATCTTTATTATTGTAATCGCAAAGAGACGCTCGTCTTGATATTACGAAATCCTCTCTAGCCCTCTGCTATGAATCGAGTGAAGAATAACCTGCTGTAGATCCAAATCTAACCCGCCTATCCATGTACTGACTTTTGTATATGAAAGTTAAGCAATAGCTTTTAAACCCGGCATTTTTGTTTTTATATCAATCCTGCGAGGAGACCGAAGACCGGGTCTGTTTGTCTGAATGTGTCTGCGTGCAGGGATAATCACGTACGGACCTGAGGGACAGAAGTGTGTGCTTCTCTTTCATGGGCTATTTTTTTTACGGTCAGGGTATATAGAGGAACTGCACGCAACGCCTGAGAAAAGAGCATTAACCAACCTGTGTGTTTTCTTTCATCATACCCGCATGAGGGACCTCAATGTGCCATACCCGTTCTTTCCAGAGCTACTAAATCCTATCCTTTATTTTTGTTCATGAGAAATTTAAACGCCTTGTGAAAGTTTGTCATGTTGGACTGTAAATACACTTCAAATGACATATTTGGTCTGAGAAATACAACGAAAGATCATTCCAAACCTGTCTCGACTCATTTTTGTAATGTAAATATTTTACAGTAAGAGAAAAGTAATGAAGAATCATTTAAAATACATATAATTGAGAATTAATTTGGGGCAGCAAGACGGTTGCTGGTTCGAGTCCTGGCTGGGTCAGTTGGCATTTCTGTGTGAAGTTTGCATGTTCTCCCCGTGTTGGTTTGGGTTTTCTCCGGGTGCTCCGCTTTCCCCCACAGTCCAAAGACATGTGCTATATGTGAATTGAATAAACTAAATTAGTCGTAGTGTGTGTGTGTGTGTGTGTGTGTGTGTGTGTGTGTGTGTGTGTGTGTGTGTGTGTGTGTGTCTGTGAATGAGTTGGTATGGATGTTTCATTGTACTGGGTTGCAGCTGGAAGGGCATCTGATACGTATGTAAAACATTTGCTAGATAAGTTGGCGGTTCATTCCGGTGTGGCAACCATACCTGCCAACGTTTGTCCCTAAAATTTCTGGAGAAGTGGTGGTTGGGTTCGGGGTCGAGGTGTCTGAATTACACTGTTGAGAGCCGGGTACTGTGCACTGTTGTGTTACTAACTGTACTGTGGTGTTAGTAACTGTACTATGGAGCGTGTTTCAGGAGGCCGCTGCGATGGGATCTTATACCAAAGTTGGCGACCCAAGCGCTTCACAGATTGTACCAAAATGCTAAGGACCATGTGGGTGGGGGAGGGGTTGAAATTACGGGAGTTTTCCGGGAGAAATAACAAAACGGGAGGGTGGCGGGAGATGGGAGACTCCTGGAAACAATGGGAGTGTTGGCAGGTATGGTGGCAACCCCTGATGAATAAAGAGACAAAGCCAAAGAAAGGAAATGAGAAATGATTGTTATTAGCGACACCGCCGGTTGGCTGGGTTTAGCTGGTCAACCAGCCTGGTTTTAGAGGGGTTTTGGCCATTTCCAGGCTGGTTTCCAGCCATTTTCAGCCTGGTCTTAGCTGGTTAGGCTGAAAAATGACCAGCTAAATCCAACTTTAACAGGCGAGGCTGGTCAAGCTAGCTGGTCATCTCCCAGCCTGGGAAAAATGTTCTAAAAGTGCACATTAACAAACATTGTCATCGAACGACATCTTTATACTTGCTGCTAAGAGTGAACTGCCAGCCTGATCTCACGAGGAAACGTAAGTATTTTATATTTTGTCAGTTTAGTGGCTAATACGTACGAATTCGTACGAGTTCAGTCGCACAAAAATGTACGATTTTAAAAAGGAGGCGAGGTACCCAACCCCACCCCTCACTACAACCGTCATTGGGTGATGAGCAAATCATACTAAATTGTACAAATTAGATCTTACAAATTCATACGAATTAGCCACTAAATCAAAAAGTTACAAATTGCCATGAGATTGCGTTGGAAAAAGCAAAAGGCTGGTGACCTGAGTTTCCAAAGACCAGCATATTTTCCATTGTTTTCACACAAAACACTGCTAACTAATACAGTTATTGTAATCATGAGCACTGCAAGCTACCAGGTCAGGAAAGGTGAGAGACTTTTATTTTGATAAAAAATAACCAAAATAATATCGCTGGTTTTAGAAAATCTCTTTTTAGATCTTTGAAGTCTATCAGAATGCCAAAAAAAAAAAAAAAATCCTCCAAAGTGACACACACATTTTTATAGTATTGTGGAATATTGTAAAACATGTATGTATGTAAAACAACTTGTGAGTATGTTTCAGCATCATTACTCCTTTTCCACATCCTTCCAAATCATTATATAATTGTCCGCTCTTTTAAGATTAATTAGTAGGCCTAACTTATCGGTTCAATTAGTATAGGGTACCATTAGTGCGACCCATATAACTGGACAAGGCCTAAGCTTTTGCCGGGTTTGCTTTGACCTCTTTCCCCCTCACAGTCTATTAATAGTCGGACTGAAGTGAGTGACTCCACGATTGAGTTTCACAGCCACGCTCCAGACCACTGCAATTCACAAACTTCGGGAATAACTTAAAGTGTTTTCTCGTGGATTACCCAGTGCACTGCCGCCTTTGTGAGATATGAGCGGGCTTCGAGCTGTTCTCGGTTTAGACGAGGAGGAGAAACGGGATCAGTCGCGGCGCGAAGCTGCCGGTCTGCTGAAGGCGCGCTTTCTAGACGCGCTCTTGCGTAACGACGCGGCGGAGGTTGCAAGAATCCTGCGCACCACCAGCATTGATATAGACACTGTGTTAGACGTGGAGGACCGCGATATGGTCCTTGCCTCGTATAAGCAAGGTAATTTCTGAAAACAACTCAACAGTGTGTTTTTTTATAGAGAGAACCATCATAGCTGTATGACTGCAGTTTGGTATACAGTCACACGGTGGCGCTAGACCGCCAATAACAGAAACAGTAGGCACGAAAAGTGAGCTTGTTTATTGATTTAAAAAACAGTTAACAACAATACAAGATTGCAGCAACTTAGAACATTAGAAAAAATACAGATATGGTTTTACATTATAAATATACAATTTTAAAGAAAAATAAATAAATTAAATACATAAAATATGACAAAAAAAAAAAGACAAAAACCAGAGGGAAAATGATATAAGGTTACACATTGAAAGCCATTTTTGACTTTTAAAATATTTTTTGTTCTTTATGCCCATTTAAGATAAAATATGTGATTTATAGTCAACTAAAAATAGCCAGTTCAAAAAATTAACACTAATGCATCTGATCAGTCACCCTTAATTAGCTTGACCAATAGATTTTCCGTTTACTTTAAAGACATCTATATAGCTTTTGTCTTATGTACATATAATTACATGCGATTTTATAATGTTAAATGGTTTGAGAATATTTGTACATTTAATTTTTAGGCACAAGAACCAACCTGAACTATTTGTAAGGGGATCTACATGGTTCACTTTTAGTCAAATTTTGTCTTCCAGAAAAACGAATGAAACATTTTGATGACTCATCATGTGCTACAGATTTTTGTCTAATCAAATGTGCTTTAGAATGAGAATGCCCACCCCAGAATACCTCCTGCAACCAATAAGAAGCTGCTTTTTAAGGATATTTTTTTTATTTTATTAGGAAATATTTTATCAGATAAATTAACATTAATGAAGCAGGGCCTTTTAGCGAGCTTCAAAATTGTATAAAATAAAGTAAATGAAAAGAAGTAGAAATGTTAAACTATTACTGCATTTCTTATTATTTTAATTTTATGTTGTTGTTAGAATGTCCGCTTTACTAAAATATTAGAATTTTTGGAGATTTGTTATGTCATTGATATGTTATGTTTAGTTTCTGAAACTTGTTTATTTCAGATATTTTTGCAAGATTTCTTCCTGTTGTTGATTCTTTTTACTATCAAAGTATGTTTTTTGTTCAAACTACTTATTTAAAATGAGCTGAAACCACACAACTTTTGAGTTTTGTTGGGACAACTTATTTGTTTTATGTTCAATCTACTTAAATTTGTCAAACCTAATTTGTTCATGTTGTCCCAACGCAGTGGCGCAGTAGGTAGTGCTGTCGCCTCACAGCAAGAAAAATGCTGGGTCGCTGGTTCGATCCTCGGCTCAGTTGGCGTTTCTGTGTGGAGTTTGCATGTTCTCCCTGCGTTTGCGTGGGTTTCCTCCGGGTGCTCCGGTTTCCCCCACTGTCCAAAGACATGTGGTACAGGTGAACTGGGTAGGCTAAATTGTCCGTAGTGTATGAGTGTGTGTGTGTGAATGTGTGTGTTTCCCAGAGATGGGTTTCGGCTGGAAGGGGATCCGCTGCATAAAAATGTGCTGGATAAGTTGGTGGTTCATTCCGCTGTGGCAACCCCGGATTAATAAAGGGACTAAGCCGACAAGAAAATGAATGAATGAATTAATTAATCAACACAACACAAATCCATTGTATGGCACCTATAATTTTTTTTTTACAGTGTAGGTCAATCCAATATTAATATTTTATTTCAATAATATTTTCGGTTTAGTAACCAATAACAACTCTGGGACCAGGTAAAGCTTAACAGTTACATCGCTTACAGTATATGTACACTAAATTTACAACCAGTGGTGTGAAGTGAGAAATTACAAATACTCAAGCTACAGTAACTGAGTAGGTTTTCTAAATATATTTTTACTACTTCACTAAGTAGTTTTAATAATCTGTACTTTTACACTTGAATACATCTTTAGCGCTGTATCAGTACTTTTACTCCACTGTTTTCCTTCAACCTGCAGTCACTACTTTATTTTTTCTTCTTCTTGTCAGTGGTGATTGGCTAAAATAGAAGAATCAGTTCTGTAATTCCCGTCCAATCAAATTGCATCATACAGAACAACCTCAAGACACAGAATCGATACCAAGATACTGCTTAAACTGCATGTCACTTATAAGATGTTTCTGCATTTCTATTATACACAATTTGTACTAAAGCGATCTAAAAAGTTTGTATCAATAAGTTTTCTCTTTGCACCACCAGGTGGCAGCCTTTGTACTTTCATTTCGAGGGTGCAGATTGCATACATTTTATTAATATGTATAACTTTATTTATTTTTTTAATGACTATAACTTTATATATATAGTTAAAAAATATGTACCATTTTCCCAAGTGTATATAACTACTACTGTAAGAAAATATCAGAATTCAGAACATACTTTCTGTATTATCTTTGCTTGAACTGAGCCGATCTAATCCTGTTTATATGAATTGAACCTGCTCCCGATCAGGTTTGACCTAGCAGATCTGTTGCTATGACAACAACTCTCGGATCAGCTTTGAAGAACGAAACGATCCTGGATTATGTCAAATCGTCAATATCCAAATCCAGCTAACTGAGTAATCCACGTACGAAGAACGGACCCCAGTAGGTCTTCTGCAGTATTGGTGATGATTGAGATGCAGTTCAGCAGATGATTCATCAGAAAAATCAACCTTCAGACACTTTTGCAAATGATCAACTAGAAGTCAAGTTTTTATTCATTGCTCTAACAACTGATCCATGACAAGACTTCCTCACTACTCACGACTCTTGAGTAGTTTTGAGTGATATTTACATCAGAAACGTTCACTACTCGCTCTACATCTTTGGAAACATAATGATACTTATACTTGCGTATGATTTTTCAGTACTCTTTCCATCACTGTCTTTAAAAACTGCTTTTTTCTTAAGGCTACTGGCTGCCGAGTTATAAACTGGAGACGTCCTGGGCGATGGGTCTTCACGTGTGTATGATGTACAGCACATTGGAGAGTGCTGTGGTTCTCCTGCAGAACGGTGCAGCGGTCAACAGAAAGCCCAATGGGAAGACGCCTCTACATGTGGCCTGTACGGTGGCCAGCGCTGACTGTGTGGGTCTCCTGCTGGAGTGGGGCGCACGGATCAACAGCATGTCTCTGAGCGGACACACGCCATTACACTACTGCATCACACCAGAGTCACTGGACTGCGCCAAACTACTCGTGCTCAAAGGTCTGTACATTTGCTAAGCTGTTATCTGAATAGTATCAGCTTTACAGTCAGTTGAATGTCTCTGTCAGGGTTCTGCCACTCTGGTCGTGTAAATTCTTGTTTTGGTGGCAGAGTCCGGACACTAGCTCTGTCTAGTCCTGTCCTGTTGTGCTCGGCTCGAGTTTTCTTGGGTCGAGCACTTGTTTTGTCATTGTTTGTGTCTCTGTATGAGCGCCATTTGTGAATGCGCGAGGACCGTGCGTGTCCCCGCTTGATGCGGGTGCGTGAGGTCTTTGCGTGTTTGCAAGTGCGCGCTCCCGTCCGGGTGTTCACGTTCGTCTGTCTGCAGCGTGGTGTTTCATTCCCAGCATCTCAGTCCAGTAGGTTTCGGTTTCAGTCGGCGCTGGGATGAAACATGCACGCTGCTTGTGTGAGTGCACGGTGAGTGTTTTCATTCATCGTGTACTTGTGTCTTGCGTCTTCTGTTGGGGTCTGTTCTTCGTACGTGGATTACTCGATTAGCTGGATTTGGATATTGACGATTTGACATAATCCAGGATCGTTTCGTTCTTCAAAGCTGATCCCGAGAGTTGTTGTCATAGCAACAGTTCTGCTAGGTCAAACCTGATCGGGAGCAGGTTCAATTCATATAAACAGGATTAGATCGGCTTAGTTCAAGCAAAGATAATACAGAAAGTATGTTCTGAATTCTGATATTTTCTTACAGTAGTAGTTATATACACTTGGGAAAATGGTACATATTTTTAACTATATATATATATAAGGTTATAGTCATTAATAAAATAAATAAAGTTATACATATTAATAAAACTTATGCAATCTGCACCCTCGAAAGTACAAAGACTGCCACCTGGTGGTGCAAAGAGAAAAATTATGCCGAGTTCAGACTGTCGTGTCACAGATGTTTTCACACTGCATGACTATCTGGGCTAGCGTTTCGTCGCTGCTTTGTTTACACTGCAAGATGGATCGGCGACATGGACATTCACATTGCATGACTTTACTATAGGAAGAATTGCAGACAACTTCGTCCAAACTACGTCTCACAGCCAAAAACATGTAGTATATCTTTTGTTATTAACTACATAATGAGAAAGAAGCCTTTAATGGGGTAGAACATGTACATGTTTGCTCACCTGAATTTAAAGGGAATTAGCCATTTCTCCTCAACGTTGATAATAAACAAATTTCTTTCTGTATGAAACGTCAAACAGACACGGTTGCTCATGAGTCCTGTCAAACCTCCACTAGTTTTTTCTCCATTTCGTGGGTCCAAATAAACCGAAAAAGAGCGCTTTTAACTTCTCCCCCAGCCTCCCGCTGGCCTGCAGCAGGTATACACACACGCACACACAAGTGAAAGCTGCTCTCTCATTGGCTGTAGGCGATCGCTGATGTTATTTTCAGTCAAAACTCAATTCACACGGCATGATTTGAATCGCCGACAGCTCCAGATATTTAGCACGCCAAATATCTCACAGGCATCGGCGACTCATCGGCGATTCTCTCAGATCGCGTCTTTGATCGTTCATACTGTGTGATTATCACTCACGTGATTCTGTGATTTCAGACATTTGTCGGAGATTTCTCAAAAACCTGTCGGCGAGCCAAAATCGGGGCTAAAATCACGCAGTCTGAACTAGGCATTATTGATATGAACTTTTTAGATCACTTTAGTACAAATTGTGTAAAATAGAAATGCACAATATGTGACTTTTTTTTTTAAAGCAAAAATATATTTATGCAGTCATAAACATGTTTTGATAGTTAATATGCCAGTGATTTGATGCTTCACAAAAGTTGCAGACGCCTTTACCAATATGAAAATGCTTTTGTAAACAGCCAGTTATTCTTTACACCGATTAAAAAATGGCTACTATAATAAAGAAAATCTTTTCTAAATGTAGAACTAAATACATTGATTTGCATTGAAATACATGATGAATACTCTTGACACATGAAAGTGTAAAGCCTGCAGCTCACAACAAATGTGGAAGGTTATTGCGTGTCATATTTAACAAGCAGTTTACTGCTAATTTAATGTAATTTTGCTCACATGGATAATTGAATATTAATCAGATGATGTCATTACGCTGCTGTGCCGTCAGCCAATCGTTGCGTTGCTGATCATGATTTCGAGGATCGATAGATCTGTCCTTCATAACACACGCAGCGATCTCAGATCAGTTTATCCAGACATTCTAATTCTAAACTTGTTTGAAGAACCAAATTAGCGAGAGATCAGTTATCAAGATTAAAAGATCCAGGATCTGTCAAATCATCTTAGATCATTTAAGCGAGGTACGAAGAACGGACCCTTGGTGCTGTGTTTAGCACATGGTGCGTGTTTACATGCACTGCGTGCTTGTGTTGTTATGAACATGAGGTTAATGAGTTATCTCACTGGCTGTGTGTTCTAAGCTGCGTCCCAAATGGCACACTATACACTATGCACTATGTACTTATGCACTTACACACTCAACAGGATAGTATATGTATGTAGTGTCGTCACACTTCATTTTAGTGGCTGAATGAGTACATCATCCGGGTAATTAAAGTGCACTTATTATTTTTTTATTTTTAAGTGTGAACACACTACTTGCACTATTTATACTACAAAATGGCGTAGAATAGTGCATAAGTATGCGATTTGGGACGCAGCTCTAGTCTTGTTTCATGTGAGCGCATGGCTTGTGCTGTCTCTGTGTGTCATGTGCTCTCCCGTCTATAGTCTAGTCCCACCCTCCTTGTTAACCCATTATTAGTTAATTATGTTCATCTGTTTGTGTGTTAATTTAGTTCTGCACATAATCTCCTCATGTCTGCTGTCCTGTGCCAGTTCATCGTCATATGTCGCCGTTTGTAGCCTTGTCCTGTCTGTCCAGCCCTCATCCCTACCAGCCTGCCCAGTGAAGTTTGTTTGTGTGTTTTGTTAATGTCTTTCCCCTCGGGGAAGTTTGTTTTGCCTGTTATTTTATTTTTACTATTAATAAGTACCCATTTTCTTTGCATTTGAGTCCTCGCCCCTTTCCTCTACACAACCGTGACAGTCTCATATTAAAGTGCTGTTTACACCCTGCTGAAAAATCCAGCTTAAACCAGCCTAGGATGGTTGGCTGGTTTTAGCTGGTCGACCAGCCTGGTTTTAGAGGGGTTTTGGCCATTTCCAGGCTGGTTTCAAGCCATTTACAGCCTGGCTTTAGCTGGACAAGCTGGGAAATGACCAGTTAAAACCAGCTTGACCAGCCTAGCCAGGCTGGGAGCCAAGCCAATACCAGCTATGTCCAGCTTAAACCAGGATGGTCTAGCTGGTTTTAGATGGTTTTAGCTGGTCATTTTCCAGCCTGACCAGCTAATACCAGGCTGAAAATGACTGGAAACCAGCCTGGAAATGGCCAAAACCCCTCTAAAACCAGGCTGGTCGACCAGCTAAAACCAGTCAACCATCCTAGGCTGGTTTAAGCTGAATTTTTCAGCAGGGCAGGAAGTGAAACACTGTACATTAGAAAGTAAAACGGGATCATTCACTCAAAAATGAAAAGGATGTCATCATTAATTACCCTTTACTTGTGTTACATTTGAGTTTCCTCCGGGCAATCTTACTGCAGGTGCCAAGCTCAACATGCCCAGTGAGGAGCACGAGGACACCCCTCTGCACACGGCGGCCCGCTACGGGCTCCCAGAGCTGGTGGCCTTTTATATCGCACATGGAGCCGCTATCAATGCAGTCAACTGCTACAGAGAGACGCCTCTGATCACTGCTGTATTCTGGGCCATGGACATTCGTGAGCGGACCTACAGCTCAGACCACCATCTTGTCTGCCGGATTCTGCTGGACCACAATGCTAACCTGCATATGCAAGAGGAAGACAAGAAGACTGCGCTGCACAAAGCCTGCTGGAACTGCGACCATGTGCTGGTTCAGATGTTGCTGGAGGCCGGAGCGCAAGCTAATGATATGGATGTCAACGGCTGCGCGGCGATACAGTATGTGCTGAAGGTGACGCAGATCAGGCCGTGGGCTGTTCCTGAACGCTGCTATCAGCTGCTTCTGAACTATGGAGCAGCACGAGTGTATCCGCCGCAGTTTCACAAGGTACAACACTCGCCCAGCTTTAACCCTTGTGTACTGTTAGGGATGTGTTCATTCACTCTGTGGTAATTTTGAGGCTTGATTTGGCCACAACTTTCTTGAGTTTTAGCAAATGGAATGCTGTTTTGGTGACAGATCTTATTTTTACAGATATTTTGGGACATTTTGAAAAAAAAATTCAAAAACTTAACACACCCTGGGCAAATTGACTACTCTTTCATGATGTTCGGGGCTGTTTTTGCCCCAGTGACTTCAATTATAATGACATTGTTTGATTGCAAAGCCATGACAACATATAATCATGGATTCTTGGAAGAGGTAAAATTTGGGATTTTCACTCTGTTAAAATAGTTGGGTTAAAAATACCCCAACATATAACCCAACTATAGGTTATTTTAGCACTATGGGTTACTTTAATCCAATGATTTTGTATATAATTTAACCCAATGCATGGGTTATTTTAATTAAATGTTATCTTTTTCCATTCTGGTATTACTATTGCTACTATTACTTGTGTTAAAATAAATCAAGAATCACAAACAATGAAGAAACAGATAAAAGTGCAGACAGTTATAAACTGTGCAAGCAGAAAATCCTGTGTTGGTGGAGCAGAATTTGGAGCTCTGTGTGCTAAAAAGAGTGTCCAGCAGCTGCAGCAGACTTCACTCAGTGTCCACAATGTACACCACATTTTAACCACATCCAAACACTTTTAAAAGATGGTCTTGGATAGTGAGATGAATAAAAAAACATGACACTGAGAGGTAAATTAATAAAAAGATAACTACAATATTATTGTGTTAAAGCTTAAATAAACTTTATAACTCAAAAACAACATTACAGTCAGTTTAATCAGTTGACTGTTCAAATTCAAATTTTAACCCAACTGGTTGAGTTATTAAATAAATAACCTAATAAAGGTTAAAAATAACCCAACAAAGCACCAAATTATTAACCCAACTGGTTGAGTTATTAATAGATAACCTAATAAAGGTTAAAGGTAACCCATCAAAGCACCAAATATTTAACCCAACTGATTGAGTTATTAATAAATAACCTAATAAAGGTTAAAAATAACCCAACAAAGCACCAAATATTTAACCCAACTAGTTGAGTTATTAATTAATAACCTAATAAAGGTTAAAAATAATCCAACAAAGCACCAAATATTTAACCCAACTGGTTGAGTTATTAATAAATAACCTAATAAAGGTTAAAAATAATCCAACAAAGCACCAAATATTTAACTCAACTGGTTGAGTTATTAATAAATAACCTAATAAAGGTTAAAAATAACCCAACAAAGTACCAAATATTTAACTCAACTGGTTGAGTTATTAATAAATAACCTAATAAAGGCTAAAAATAACCCAACAAAGCACCAAATATTTAACTCAACTAGTTGAGTTATTAATAAATAACCCAATAAAGTTAAAAATAACCCAACAAAGCACCAAATATTTAATTCAACTGGTTGAGTTATTAATAAATAACATAATAAAGGCTAAAAATAACCCAACAAAGCACCAAATATTTAACCCAACAAGTTGAGTTATTAATAAATAACACAATAAGTGTTAAAAATAACCCAACAAAGCACTAAATATGTTTAACTCAACCATTGGGTTAAATAAATAACTAAACATTTTTAGAGTGAACTGTTGATCATCAGTTAAAGTGCACAAAAATCCTTATTTCATCCATTTATACGGAGAATAGTCTGTTTGTGCATGTGTGAGTGTGTAAGAGAGAACTTCGCATACCTTGATATGTTTGAGAAAATAAAAATAATCAACTCGTCTTAAAGAACATAGTAAACATAGTAATTGTGTTTATGCAAACACATCATAATCTGCTGTTTTACTTCATATAACTCCATATAAAAGCCAGACATGTTTTTGCACAGGACTTTCTAAATGGTTAATGATGCCAACTGATGATGGACAGTTCAAATTTTTCCTTCTCCCAATGGGAAAAACCACCAACAATCAAGAATAGATGATTGGTGTCATGGCTTTGCAATCAAAAATGTGGTTATAATGGAAGTCAATGGGGCAAAAACAGCCACAAACATATTGAAAGGGTAAACAATTTGAATAGTACAGAAGGGTTAAAGTTTAAATGTTTTTGACTTATCTAAATCATTACCATAATATGTTTGCAGATATTTCAACGCAATCTCACAGCAATTGGTAACTTTGATTTAGTGGCTAATTCGTATGAATTTGTACGATCTAATTTGTACAATTTAGTACGATTTGCTCATCACCCAACGACGGTTGGGTTTAGGGGTGGGGTTGGGTGCCATGCCTCCTTTTTAAAATCGTACGACAATTTTCGCACGACTGAACTCGTACAAATTCATATAAATTAGCCACTAAACTGACAAAACGTAAAATACTTATGTTTTCTTGTAAGATCAGGCTGGATATTTACAAAACATGCTAAGCGAACATAGTTGTTTATCTAAAAAACAATGCTAAAGTCAGTTATTCTCCTTTAAGAGTTCCGCTTCAGTCTTTCTTTTGGTCTCTATAACCAGCCCCCTGCAATTTAAATGTGTCTTTAAATATTAATGTTGTTCTTCTTGCTTGTCTTTTAAGTAGGTTTTGCAGGCGTGTCATGAATACCCCAGAGCAGTGGAGGTCATGGTAAACTCCTATGAGCACATCAAATACACCAAAAAATGGAGGGCTGCAATACCTGAAGCTGTATATGAGGTCAGAATATTATTGTATTATTATTATTATTATTATTACTGTTAATATCAAAATGATACAATAAAGATAATAAAAGTTTAATATTTTAAAATATGTATTTTTTAAAAATTAGATGTACAAAAATGTTTATACAACATTTCTGTCTGGTTCTTGACTCTGATTGGCTGATAGCCATACAATATTCTGCCAGTAACAGCAATCGACCAGCCTCTTCACCCTTCACCCTTGTGTGTTACTCCGCCCACATACAGCAACAAGCAGAGGAGAGGACACTTTACAGTTTGACAAATATTAATGCTGTTGGACAACATAATGTACTCTTGTGGCTTTTTTAGGCGAGAATTTTGTTGTTTAGATCGCAACTATGCAGTTTATTTATAAGGATAGTGCCTATTTTAAATATTTATAGTTTCGGAAGGACAGAGCGTCGTAGGCCATTAGCCTGTCTTTAAGTTCATCCACAAGATGGCAACAGAGATATAAAGCCCTGAGAGAAAAATGGCGTAATTTTAAACTACAGCTGATCAAATCATTATTAAACAGGTAAATGACTTCCTAAGTCGATCTCTCTCTTTTGTATGATGTAGTGCTGTATTTATACTTTAGTAATATTGGGATCTCCCGATTGCATCAGAGAAAAACTGGTAGACATTTCGCTTTAGACATTACGCTAGAGAATCATTCAGATCCTAGTTTTAAAGTGACGTTAGTGAACTGGCATTCATTTCTGCTGTTTTGACGTCAGCTGCAGATGCGACGGAATGGCGGAAGAAAGTAGTTCGTCTTGCAAAAGGGTTTCGAGAGGCTCTGTGTTTGATTGTCTTTTTTATACACACGATCATGCAGTAGGACGCAATATCACACTCGTAACAGTGCGATATGGCTGTATATTGTCACTTGTGGGACACTGAGGCTCTCGGCCTGCAGCCTGCGGCCTCCTGTCAAAGCACGCCTTCCACCAGTGCCGATATACAGTCAGATCGAACTGCTACTCGTGTGATATTGCTCATATAACGTCTCTGCTTAAAATAATTGGTCGTAAACATTACGTTTATCTTGTTTCAGAAATGCTTCTTGATTTATGATGTAATTTCAACTTTGTTTTGTTTCTTGATATAGAGGCACAGAAATTTCTATGACTCTTTGTTTGCCGTCTGCACCAACAATCCACGGACTCTCCAGCATCTGTCCAGATGTGCTATTCGGGCCGCAATGTTGAAACGCTGTGAACTGGGTGTCCAGCAACTCTTTCTTCCTACATCAGTGAAGAAATATTTACTTCTGGAGCCTGTAGGAATCATATACTGACATCATATACTACATAATAAACAAACAATTGCTGCATCTTTTACATAAATTCTTCTTACAGTTTGGTGAATCGCTATGTTTGCTTGTTGTACATTCCACATCAATCCAATGTTGACAATAATAAATGTTTTATTTACATCATTTTGTCCACTGATTTACAGAGCTTGCTTGATTTTCTTGTATTTAAACAAAAAAATCTTTGATTGTTTACCAGGGAATCATAGGCCTAATCGTATATTTATTATTCATATTTACCATAAGAATATTGCATTTTATATAGGTTCAAATAATATGTGAGGTATTCACACTTTTGATTCTAACACTTTGGTTTATGCTTAAAAGACTTTTCACAGAAGATCTGTCCTGTTCTCTAATGAAACCCATGTGTTAAGCTTGTCTTAAAAACTGTAGATCTTTTTTTTTTTTTTGATGGGAAAATGAACAATAGAAACCCAAGTTTAGTGTAAAAGGATCATATCAGAGATTACACCAAGAATACATGAGAGATAACAGCTGAACAGGATGAGATGGAAGTCATTAGTCTTTTTGTCAGATGAAAAACCAAAGTGCTTAAGTTGAAGGTTTAATGAGAGCAAGCGGAAATATACTTGAAAGCTGACTTTAGATTAAGCTACAAATGGGTTTTAAATATAGTTTTTAATGTGTTTAACTACTGTTAGATATTTTATAATACAAGAAATGAGAATGAGGGTTATGGAATAAGGCTTAAAGACCAAGCAGAATCTTCTGTTGGCTGTCGCTTTGACTTCAGCTAATCAGTTTTGTCTAATGCAAACAATTATTTTCATGAGTCCAGCATCTAGCTGTGCAAGAAAACATACGAATTTGACGTAAGTGAGGTCATCTTTCACTACTGACGTACTGTATTTTTGTTAAATATAGAAAATATTTTACAAGTAACTTTTATTCTAAATCTTAAAGCTTTTTTCTGAAACCAAAAATTACAAAAAAAAGTGTGAAGCACCAAAAATGGCCTATATTACAATTAACTTGAATACTATTTTAGCTATTGTTGTTATTCAAGCATTTTTAAACGTTCTTTGGTTACAAGAGAGGCTGTTTGCCAAACAAATTACAACAGACTACCATTTTAAATTAAAAACTTTAACAGATTGCCATTTTTGTCTATGATGTAATAAATTTGTATTTTAAAAACATATTTTTTCATATTTATTCTAAATCGATTTTATCATTGTTATGATGGCCACCTGACAATCTAATCCAGCTTAAAATAGTGCTTAAAAATGTCATTAAAAAGCAGTATTTAAATCTCATAACTAAGTGGAAAATAACTGCAAAATTTTGAGAAAAAAGAACTATCCCTTTCACTGGACTGGCAACGGGCCTGTTATCACATCGACGTAACCTAAAATGTAATTCTTTTTATGTAAAATGATTCGAATCAACTTTTAATGAATCATTTGAAGGACGAATCGTTTTCGTTCACTTACGGCTTGCAGCGGCTCGAGCAAACTCTTCAAACTTGATCGTCAGCGTTGAAGATAAGGTGATTTGCTAACAATTTTCACAATAAAACACTTTTTGAAACCATACTGGCGTTAGAAGTGAGTTATACTGTAATATCTGAACGAATTTTGGTAAATAAAAACGAGATGAAAATCTGATTAACGAGATATTACTAGTTTAATGGCTTATATTTATCAAATTAACTCAAGTTTAGGCTTTATGGGGAATAAATCCACCCAGCGTGTTAAATATTGCCAGAACGTGCTAAAACAGATGTGTTAAAATGTTAGCAATATGCTAGCTAAATGAAAAAAGAGCACTTTTGTTATTTATGCTAGAAAAACAAGTGGTCAGACAGTGTTAGCATCGTGCTAAATACTGGAGTGTTAATTTAAATCCAGCATGCTAAGCTTTTTTTGCGCTACATATCTGAAACATGAACACCCTTTAAAACGTTAGAAACAAGTTAGTGAAAACAAGTTAGCAACACGTTAAAACATGCTAACATTGTGATAAGTCCACTCGTGTCAGAGATTATGTTGCTAATTTATCTATACCATATAAAAAAACAACTACAGCTTTTCAAAAGTTAAAGTGTAGTAACAATTTTACAATTTGCATAAACCAGTTTTACTACAAACACAGTGGTTAAAATGTGGTAGCAAAACCATAGTTAAACCATAATATAACCTCATAAAACAGGTTAATCCTTTTCATAGCAAATTTATGTATCCGTCTCTTCTGTCTAAATTTAAAATGTTAAGGCTTGGCTTTCTCAAGCTAACACATTTACAAGCTTTATCTAGTTATTGAGGTTATTTGAGGTTCTGTTATTTTTTTACCTTTGTTGAAAACCTTTGAAAGGCATTGGCCTCGGTACTTGGTAATGTATTTTTGAAGACTTTTCACACTACTCAGCATTAACCTGAGGTTTATCTCCATTTGTCACCTGGAAGCAATGATTCTTCCTCCCAGCACACACATCCTGTTTCCAGTCATTCTCTGAAGAGGGGAAACAACAGAGAAACAGCCACTAACTTACCAGCCTCTGACCCCAGTATATGGTATGTACAATGACCTTCAATATGACATCGAATTAAGACATATTCAGCACTTTAAACAGATTCTAAAATGATATTCTCGTAATTCAAGCACTGTGTACAGTAGTGTCAGTGTAAAATAAGGTTTCAGCGATAGCAGATTCAGAAAGAAGGGAGATTGTGTGAATGACTGACAGGTCATGCGGTGCAGTTATAGATCTTAAAATAGCAGTTTTTCCAGAGTGGGTGGAGCTTCACTGTCAGCCAGCAGATCAAGTGCTGTTAGGAGAGAGACGTGCAGGAGAAAAGACAGATCATTTTGTTCCAGACCCATGGCTGCAAGCCAGAAATAAACACAGGGTCTGTGCCAATATCCTGCCCTTAAGCATCAGACTAGTTCTCCTTCTAGATAAGGTGCAGTTATGAGACACCTGCTAAAGCTACACAACAAACTTTACTGGTGAACTTGACACCTGTTTAGCCACTGTCAGTACATTAGCTGCTAGTACGTTTAAAAGAAGATGTGATATTTTTATTTAGGAATGATAAGCTAATTATTTATATAATTTTTTGTGAACAATTGTTTTTATTTTTTTATTTCTTTGCAAAAAATACAGCACAACATTAGGCCTGTCACAATAATCAATATATGTTCCTATCGCACAACACATGGTCATGACCTCAATCATTTTTGCAAAATAAATTGCCTATACACAGTGTTGGGCAGTAGCGTCGGTACAAGTAGTGACGCTACTAGCTTAACTACATTTCTTAGTAGCGTGGCTGTAGCGTCACTACTTTCTAAATCAAATAGCTTTTCAGTAGCAAAGCTATTTTATTAGTCAAGTAGCGCAGTAGCATCCACACAACATTTACCGATCGTGGATCAATAAGTAACGGCACCGACATTCACTGAGCTGTGAGGCCGGTGTCTAGCCGATGGAAGTAAATCCATATGATAAGGAGAAGGATGATTTCTTCTTCCTGTTTTACGGTGTTCGACAACAAACTTTTTGGTGCGTTACTGCCACCTCTAGTGAAACTTGCTTGATGGAAAGATGACTGAGGGAGAGGAGTTTCTGAAGCAGGATTCCTTGTGACCATACCTCGAGAAGTACATGTTAAGATGCAATAACTTAATTTCTGATGCTGTGCTCAAAAAATAAAAATACTTAGTATATATAACACTATATAATGCTTATTACAATATATATATCTATACATATATATATATATATATATATATATATATATATATATATATGTTTCATTGACAGTTTTATTGTTCACTAAGATGTGATTGACTTGTATTTAAGTTGCTTCGATTTAAAAATGAAAATTGTAAAAATAGTTTTTATGTAGCTAAGCTACTTTTGCCATGTAGCTTTTAGCTTAGCTTGCTACATTTCCCAGGGGGTAGCTTTAGTGTAGTTAAGCTTCATTTTAAGTAGAGTAGCTAATAGCTTAGTTTACTACATTTGTCAAGTAGCTTGCCCAATACTGCCTATACATAACCAATTCTAGCAATATTTTGGCTTATTTGGGTCGCATATGCAGCCAAAATTTTATCTATGCGACCTCAAAATATATTTGGGAGCATTTGTGCAAGAGCGAGTGCATAAAATTGTGTGTGACCAGTTTTTACTGCAAAATGATCACCACATGCACGGATTCAGAAGACATTCAAGCAATATGCATCTCTAAGCTCTTTGTCTGCACTTGAAATGCAGCGCTCAGGAATGGTTTAAAACAATGGTCATGTCAACTTGCTGCAGTAAACAAAGCCAAGTCCGTAACGCTTGCCCCGCCTTTGCGCTCTTCTTATTGGCCCACCACTGCTCTAGCACTGAAATATCAGCTGTCAATCACTCAGTCAATGCCTTTTGGCTAGGGATGACAGAGCTACTACCGCGAAAAATTGTAAAGCGCTGAAGATGAGAATGAAGATAACACTTGACAGATTTTGTTTTAGAAACCATGACATCTAAGGTTAGTGTGCTGAATGTTAATCCACTATCTACACTTTTCAAAGAGTGGATAAAAGACTTCCATTGGCTTCAAGTCCGCTATGAAAAGTCTGTGGGATGAAATTTTCAGGTAACTGTTTGCCACATCTAGCACGAGACCTTCTGTTTAATATAATCGCCAGCTGCTGTCCGCCATGCAAATGGCAGCTATATGTCAAATTTAACACCATGTACACCATTGCAAACGGGGTTGCACTAAGTAAACCAACATTGCTACTCAAAAAGACAGGTATTGCTATTAACAGGACGTATTCATATAATAAGGTACAGTATATGTCAAAAGCATCAGTGCAATATCAGACAGCACCCGTGAGAACAGCAGAGTAATACTGTTAACAGATTCATTCATGTCAAGCAGTGCGTGCAGGGCCGGTGAGCGCTCCGTGTTTCTTTTTGTCACTCAGTTGTGTTATTGTGGATTTGTGGATTTCGTTGAGACATATTTTCCTCACTCTAGCATATTTATTTTTTTGTTTGATTACTGTTGATTTTAAATACAATAAATATGTTTGTATAAAACTTGTAGTAACGGTGCTTATAATTGGTGGGTGCGACTAAATTTTGGCTGATGCACCTAAATTGTTAAAGTTAGGAGCACCGGTGCTACCAAGCAAAAAGGTTCATTTCGAGCCCTGTCAGAGTACATAAGATATGGTACATGCACTCAAAAAATTATTTTTGCTGCTTGTTCAAACTACTTATTTAAAATAAGATAAATCAACACAATTCTTAAGGGTTATTTTGGGACAGCTTAATTGTTTTATGTTCATTCATTCATTCATTTTCATTGGCAGAAATGCCAACTGACCCAGCCGGGACTCGAACCAGTGACGTTCTTGCTGTGGGGCGACAGTGCTAACCACTGAGCCATCCTGTCGCCCCTGTTTTAAGTCCAGTCCAATTTTTACAGCTTAGGAACTTTCCAAAGAAAACAAAACCTTCTTTAATGATAGCATTTCCAAAATTAAAATGAAAACAAGTATGAAAATAAGTGAATATTTTTATAATCACAGAAATACTTCTTAAAGGAATTCATCAAGACATCCAAAATAAAAATAATAACAGATTCAGAAACAAATAATATATAATCAAATAAAAGACAGACATTTTTTCTCAAGTTTTAATAGTACAGAAATTGGCACTCACTTGATTACAAACTGAAATGAAGTTTCATGACCATCCTTTAACACAGTTGCTTTGTTAATACAGGATTGTGTATCAAGAACACGTCAAAAAGAAACAAACAAAAAGCAGCAGCTGTGATTTCATGAGGACGGCGATGTTCAGTTAATGAAGCTCGTGAGGTATAAATGAATAACATCAACATAGATGCCAGTTCTAGATTATAACTGGATATGTGCAAATGATCTACTTAGCTTGTCTAAATAATTCTCCCATCTCTGAACGAGGAAAATCCATGTTAGCAGAGTAAACTGCCAGCAGCCGAAAGCCACTCAGAGTCTGATAAGTGTCACTTGAATCAGAGCAGCTGCTGCCACTCCAGTTCCCTTAAAATTCATATACAGCTCCTTCACATTGCTTTCAATATTCACAAACATTACAGTCAAAATTAAAACAAAACGACAATAAAAACAAAACTAAAAGGCACAACTCGCAAAACAACAATCCTGAGATAATATACTTAAATAAAAACAGAAAGGAAAAGAAATGTCTCCTGCTATATGCACATAAAAATAGAGAAATGAGTATTTCTTCAGTGTGCTCGTGCTAACAAAATAATAAGAAAACAACTACAGTGCTACACGTTGTTTTTGTTCATACAGAAAACCTGAAATGTGCAGCCAAATGCTGTTGTCACGAACACCATCCATTCCTGTGGTCATAAAATAAAGATGCATACACAAAGATCAATATTGTGTTGTCCATTTTACTGTAGTTTATGAACATGAGCCCAAACTTTATTTGTCAGTCCCTGACACAACTCAATCCATTACTATTATTATAAATATGATGAGATAATGTATAGTTCTATTAATGCTTTGTATCTCAGTGGAATAACTTGGCTGACTAACTTTTGTTTTTATTTTGAAAATGCATTATAGTGCGATGCCTTTTTAAAGGGACTATACATTAGCATGTTCATGTATTAATTGCCTTTTTATTGCCCGTGTGTGAAGTTTGTAGCAGAACAAGTCAATGTTCTCAAAGAGCCGGTCTGTATTATAACGTCAGTGTATAATGCTAAGAATGGGATTGATTTAAATGTCTTACAAATCTCAAATATAGTTTATAATCAAACTATAATACATTTAACTTCCGTTAAGTCACCTTTAAGATGGCGAATTTAAGAGCTTGTGGATACAAACCCATATCACTACAATCTGATGCTTTCTTAATTGCTGTTTTCTCACTGTTGTCGCAACTGATTTTGTTGTTGATTGTTTTGTTAGAGGAAAGAACACTGATTATACATTAGGGATGCAACGGAAATCCAAAAAGCTGAAAACTGAAAATGCTTTATATTAATAATTTCTTATTTTATTCAATTCATCTTTACTTCTATAGCACCTTTACAATGTAGATTGTGTTAGCTGCTGAACGTAGATGTTTTAGTAAACTGAAAATGTGTTTTTAGAGTTGAATATCAGTTTAGTTCAGTTCAGTGTGGTTTAATAATAAAAATCATATTAATAATAACAATAAGAAATTTGTATTAGCTTTTACATTACAAATGCACCAATAAAACCAATACTATAAACCAGGGGTGGCCAAACTCGGTCCTGGAGGGCCAGTGTCCTAAAAAGTTTAGTTCCAACCCCAATCAGACATTAGGGTTGGGCCGATAGACGATGCCATCGTCCATCGTCGATGGTTAATAGACAACATGATGCTGAGCCGGCATCGCCTATGCTCTGCCCCGCCCCCGTCGTAAACCCGCTCGCGAAAAATACACACTCAGGCCTCTTTTACACTAATATGTCTTAGTATTAAAATGGCATTTTAGAACGAAAATGATCCACATCCACATCGTGTTTTACATAGCATTTCTAAACAGCCTTCCGTTTGCACATCACGTGACCACACACACACACACACACACACACACACACACACACACACACACACACACAGACACAAGTGGTGTTCACTGCAGAGCCACACACACACACAGCCACGCGCTTCTCTCTCAGAGCTCCAGAGACAGAGAACAGTGCACGTATCAAGGTTGTACGGCTGGATTGTGTCTCACTACAGTTGTTAGACGTGATATTCTGCGGGACTCATAATGTCCGCAAACGAGTGATAATGTCCCAGAAATTGTGCGTCTCCCTCCCGGTCCACAAATAAGTCACGCACTCTCATCACCCCCGGATCCCTCCTCACTCTTCAGACACGGCGCACACAGTCTATCAACACCCCCCTTCCCACCCCTGCTCTTCACATGATGACGATGTCATCGTCCATCGCGATGTTTCACATTAGACATCGTACAATGCCAAACTGGTCGACATCGCCCAACCCTATCAGACATACCTTAATTTTTAAATAATTTCCGATGATATTTTTTTTCTTCTTCTAGAAAAAGTATTACTTATTTTATTTTAGCCAGAATGAAAGCAGTTTTTAGTTTTTATTTTCAACTGGCTACAGAACAAACCACTTTCATACAATGACTTGCCCAATTACACCAACTTGCCTAGTTAAGCTTTTAAATGTCATTTATGTGTTAAAATGTTCTGTCATCATGACAAAGTTAAAGAAACCAGTTATTAGAAATGAGTTATGTTTAGAAATGTCTTGGAAAAAAATATTCTACGTTAATCAGATATTGGGGAAAAAAATGTACAAATTTAACATCATTCTGACTTCTACTGTATATATTCTATTGTATTTTACATGCACGCTAATACAAGAATTCAGTTAGTTGCTGGCTGCAGATCACTTAATGACCACTGGTGGCACTAGTATTAAGGGTTTTTAAATTCAATATATAACCCCTTCTTAGAAGTGGATGAAATGATTTGGCCTCAATGATAAGGACATGCATTTACATTTCAAACGAAATGGAGTGTTAGACAGTAGGTCCAACGGTTACTGGAACATTTCAAGTTCACAATCAAGCAATACACACACAACTATGGTCATTCTAAGGGTTGCATTGCAAATGCATTTTCAACCAAGGACGTAAACACAGCCTTGGCTACTTTTGGTTGCTTTTTCCAAATATGTGCATGCTATAACTCAACACAAAGCTGGTAACTTGGCCCCATAGACTAAAACACAAGTTTGCATATACACTGAAACACACTTACAGAATCAGTTTAAAATCAGTGGTAATGTGTAGAAATCAACACATGCTCAAACAACAACTCCACTTAAGTCTCTGACGTCTCGGAAGAAATGTACTTTACTTTATCCCATAGAAACTCTAAATGAAAGAGTTAGCACTGCAAATGAAGCTTGTGTGGTGTATTATAAGCAACGTGGAAGACAAAAATGCCCTTGGTGTTTTGTTGTTCAGACTGTAACATTCATCAAGTCAATTATCAATCATTTGATTACACCATGCTTCTGAAATACCTGAAGAGTCACATATATAGTTACCCAAATGAACTCGAGGCCTCCTCCACTATGGGTCATTCCTAGCTGCGTTCAGTCCATATGCTGCTTATCTAATGAGTTTCTCAAACGCTGAACTCATACTTTCCCAGTTTCTTGGGCTCGCTGCTCGGGATGCACCAATCATCCGCTTCTGTGCTGGTTTGATAGTGCCTTAAGGCTGACTTGTTGAAGACAGGAAGCCTCTCTATTGATTCAGTGGATAAGGCCTGTTAACATAATAGAGAAAATGCCTTTAATATATTTATGAACATTATAAATGTACAGTCATATACTGTCAATTGTATGAAATTCCATGGTTGAGGAGGAATTTAAGTAAATGAGAATTTTGCAATGAGTTTGTTGTGTGGATTTGAAACTTAGTTTGACCACAAATTTTTGTAACCCAAAAATCGTATTTCTGTTGGAGTAATAAAGGAATGTTTGTTCCATTATTTTAAACCTGCATAACATCCATTGCCTTCCATTGTATAGATAGATATTGAAATTAGGGTTGTTGCGATTACTGAATTTCGGTTCAAATCCGTACAAAAAGTTTAAAAATGTCCATTTGAGCACCGTTCAGGGTGTTTCTTAAACAGCGCTAATTTGCCAATGTGTTCACAGGCTCAACAGAAATAACTGTGATTGGCCCTGAAGGTCATCAGTTACAAAACTCATCGCTGTTTACTGAGTGTAACCACAGATTCAGGGACATTGGAGATATGTGGAGACCAGCCAGTTTGTTTATGAGCTGACATACGAGTGATTTTGGTGTCATCCAAAACTTTGATTGCTCACCAAACAAGTGGACAGAGACCAGTGATGACTAGTGGCTTGACTGAAAAATAAACTAAAAGCAACTAATGGCCTGTTTCCACTGAGTGGTTCGGTTCGGTACACTTTTATGGCCGTTTCCACTGTCAAAGGGTACCAAAAAGCAAACCGTACCATACCACTTTTTTGGTACCCTTTGCAAAGGGTACGTAGCACAACAAACAGGTACCAAAATGCGGAGCAAGATGCGCAGCAGAACGCTATTGGTTTACAGAGATGCGTCACTCGCTCGTGCACGAGAATGAAAACAAAGGAACCACCATTTTTTAAAACACAGCCAAGACATTACACCATTATAATATATACATAATAACAAGCCATAGTCGACCCGAGCTCAAACAAACCCTGTCGTCATCTTCATGAACAGCCACAAAGCCAAGAAGAACAAAATCTGCTGTGTCCTGTTGTTGTTTTACGAGCCCGTCTAAAAGTGTGAGCAGTTTCTCTGTCTCGTGTGCGTTCGCCGCATGTCTATATTGTGAGTTAAATTTTTCAGTGCGGGCTGCTATTATGTAGCGTGAAGAATTTCAAATCACTCACTAATTAGGATGTTGCCAATGTAGGTAGTAGATATCAAAGACGTTCGTACACCATGTAATGCTATAGGGCTGTTTTCACAAGACAGTTATGACGCATTTAACAGTCATCATAATCTTAAGTCCTTGAAAGTGTTTAATATTTTAATTTTAAAAACCTATTTACCTTAATATATATTATACTACCGTTGCATCAAAATACAAAAAAAAAAAAAAAAATACGATTTAGCGCTTGGGCGAGGCAGTGGCGCAGTAGGTAGTGCTGTCGCCTCACAGCAAGAAGGTCGCTGGGTCGAACCTCGGCTCAGTTGGTGTTTCTCTGTGGAGTTTGCATGTTCTCCCTGCCTTTGCGTGGGTTTCCTCCGGGTGCTCCGGTTTCCCCCACAGTCCAAAGACATGTCGTAAAGGTGAATTGGGTTGGCTAAATTGTCCGTAGTGTATGAGTGTGTGTGTGAATGTGTGTGTGGATGTTTCCCAGAGATGGGTTGCGGCTGGAAGGGCATCCACTGCGTAAAAACTTGCTGGATAAGTTGGCGGTTCATTCCGCTGTGGTGACCCCGGATTAATAAAGGGATTAAGCCGACAAGAAAATGAATGAATGAATGATTTAGCGCTTGTGTGAGGTATTTCTAATGAAGCTTCTATGGGGCAAGAGAGTAAATCTGACATTGTTCTCTCTTCTGGCTGTTGTTATCAGTCTCAAACAATTTCTGAAATTCTTGATTTTCTTTTATTTTTTCAGCAAATAGGGTTGTAAAAAATTATCTGTTGTACTCTCCAATTCAACTTGGAAATGTAAAAAGGGTCCATATTGTTTACCTTTAGATAAATGACTGCCGATGTGCCATATCCCTCCATAGAGTAGAGCTGCAGATCTCCCTGGAAGTATTTAGCATAGAGACGAGAGATAGGAAGACCATAGCCAAAACCAGCCTGAGAAAAAAAAAAAAAAATAGTACAAGGAGAAATTTTTACAACTGCATTACATCACTAATCTAGTGTAAACAACAATCCATGCTGTTGGTTCTGCTAATTAATAATCTTCAAGATTACATATTCCTTAACAAGACTGTGGATCAAAGTTTCGGTAAAAGAATACACAACAGAGGCTATCTGCAAACATTACATTCAAATAGACAACCAAGCTTCATACCAGGGGAGCATTACGAGTGTCTTCAGCCACAGGACTCGGCGCAGTTGAATACATGTAGCTAAAAAGTCGTTCAATTTTCCTCAAAGGAACCCCACCGCCTCTGTCAGACATCTAATATAGCACAAGAATAATCACAAACATGCTTTGGCCTCTGCTACAGCCAGTATGTAGCGAGTTAAAACAGAGATTAAATATTCAACTTTTGGTGAACCATGAGTGTAAACACACACAGACGTTAAGTCACCTTAATAGTCAGATCTTCTGTTCCTAGAGAAACTCTCACTTTGATTGGTGGGAGATGAAGGCTGGTCTCGTGGGTTTCCACAGTTGCTCTCATTGCATTCTGTTTTGGAGAATGAAATTCATTACTCTCAAATGCAGTGATCATGTCATCCCAAATTCAAGACTTTTCTTCCAAGAAACACAAAAGGAGACGTTTTGCTAAATGTTCATTCTACTCTTTTCCATTTAGTGACATTATGTTGGCATCATAGGCAGTACCACCCAAAAATGACACGCATAATTAGGGTGCCTCTTAACTAAATATCTTCCTATCTTCCTCCCATTCAAATATATATATATATATATATATATATATATATATATATATATATATATATATATATATATATATGTGTGTATGAGCCTGGGCACGGTTCGGATAGCATAGTGTGTGAATAGGCCCTTGTTTGACCTGTCAAAAATGCTAATTTATTTAATTATTATTCACACTTGTTTTAACATAACATTTCTTTTTTTTACCAGTTAAAAAAGTTTTAAGATAAAAAAAGTAATACAAAAAAAAAAAAAAATTTATATATATATATATATATATATATATATATATATATATATACACACACACACATACAGTAATAAACTAAATGTATGCACCACACGCAGTCTACAGTAGGTGAATGTCCCCACTAGGTAGTTATAAATAGGTAGAACAATTGTTGTTGTAAAGAAAATAATTAAACAGTATTGTAAATAGTAAATATTAAACCATTAAAATTCTAAAATCAAACCATATTGTTATAAAACTAAATGCTCTCAAATGTATTGTTTTATTTGTTTATTGTGATGGGATGGGTGTTGGTCTGATTGGGTAGCTTTACATGGATGTTGGAAAAAACAATTGGAATTGGAAAGACAAATTTAAAACAATTTAAGACCTACAACACGATTTCAGTGACGTTTTAAGGTCTAAAATGTAGATTTTGAAATTTAGGAAATTTTTAGACCCTGTGGGACACCCTGAGTGGACTAAAATCATAAGACATTCATAGAAAATTTCAGAAATTTCATTAGAGCTTGCATATATTCTTATTTCACAAATCATTACAGTACACCAACAATCTGTTAAATATTTTTGCATTTAAACTATTGAACTGCATGAATACATTTCTTGCACTTCTGTTTGTACAAGACTATCATTGTGTGTGAGTTATAGCGTGTGCTATAAAATAATTCAAGTACCTTGAAAAGCTCAAAGAGCATGTGGTAGAGATGAGAAGGCACATAAACTATATGTATAGGGTCACTGGGTCCTTTAACTGCAAAAGAAACAACAGATATATCGATTTAGTTACAGGCATGCAAACCATAATGCAAGGCAATAACATGCATGCCTATATAAACATTATTGTTTAAGAATCAATATCAGCACATGCTGCTCAATCTAGTCAGCTATGAAGTACACGACAGAGGTTATGCTGGCTAATTTGTTACTTTATGTTGGTGAAACGGTGCTCATTCAGCCTTGTCGCTTCTCTGTACTTTGTTTAATTGTACACTGAGAAGATAAACAGAGATTGTGCCAATATGTTAGCATTATGCAACCAAGTACACAGTTTTTATTATGCAGTATATTACACAGTGATGATAAGATAAAACAAGCTATTTCTGTCCGCATGGATGAGTTATTAAAATTACTACCTGAAGTGGTTGTGTGTTTTTGTTATTAAATCATTCAAATACACAAAGCTAGACTTGCTACTATCATTCCACACAATAAATATACAGGGTGGGCCATTTATATGGATACATCTTAATAAAATGGGAATGGTTGGTGATATTAACGTCCTGTTTGTGGCACATTAGTATATGTGAGGGGGCAAACTTTTTTTAAGATGGGTGATGACCATTTTGAAGTCGGCCATCTTGGATCCAACTTTTGTTTTTTCAATAAGAAAAGGGTCATTTGACACATCAAACATAATGGGAATTTTTCAAGAAAAACAATGTTTTAACATAGCTTTATTCTTTCATGAGTAATTTACAAGTTTCTGACCACATATAAAATGTGTTTAATGTGCTGCCCATTATGTTGGATTGTCAATGCAACACTCTTCTCCCACTCTTCACACACTGATAGCAACACCGCAGGAGAAATGCCCGCACAGGCTTCCAGTATCCGTAGTTTCAGGTGCTGCACATCTTGTATCTTCACACCATAGACAATTGCCTTCAGATGACCCCAAAGATAAAAGTCTAAGGGGGTCAGATCGGGAGACCTTGGGAGCCATTCAACTGGCCCACGACGACCAATATCAACGACGACGAATGTCAACTCCTCATTTAAACCTCCTGAATACAGCATATCTAGAGTGAAAAGCCAAAAGGCTTCCTGTTGTAACAGCAATTTATTAAGATCTCTCCGACCCCTACCCCCCCGCCCCCTGACATGGGAACTTAACATCTTCAATCCCTATGTATTGTAGAGTGGAGACAGAATGTGCGCAACCAGACTTTTAGGATAATTGTGTTGAATAGTGAATAGTCAACGTTCAGAAATACACATTTTTAAAGGTCTGCTAGTCCTACCAACCTAACATAAACCACACAGGAATCGCAACATTTAGATTATGCTAACGGTCTCTAATGAAATCTATTTGCTTACAAATACAATAAAAAACGAGCTTACTAGAATTTCTGCTAAAATATAATCGATTTCTGTGATGAAAGCCGAGTTTTCAGCTTCATTAATGTCACACAGCTCTTCAGAAATCATTATAATTGGCTGATTTGATGCACAAGATATGTTATTAATAATATTTTATACATATTGTTTGCCTAATATTTCAGATGAAACCATCATGTTTATTAGGACTCTGATAGAAGTTCAACAGAACAGCGTTTATTTGAAATAGCAATCGTTTGAGGGATTATAAATGTCTTCTAGACAGTTTTTCTGCATCCTTTCTAAAAAAAAAAAAAAACTATTTTTCAAAACTTTGGACTAGTGTATCTTGTTATTTTTTTTAATATCTTTGTTACATAGGATATTATTGCACAATCTTTACCCAGCAATTTTCTTGACACCATCATAAAAAGTCAAACGACTAAAAATGATAGAATAGCAATGAATCAACTGTTAAGTATATAAAACCATGTTTACATTTGGTATTAACATGCATTTTAGTCAATTTAATCAGAAGTGGTCTGACACTAAATACAGATGCAAATGCAGTCACTTAAAATTAGAGGAAAGGGTCTTGACTAAATGTGAACACCAGTAGAGAAAAGTGACATAAAATTAATGAAAATGGTATTGCTTCTTGACTGAATGCCCAAAGATGTATGCTCATACCAGATAGAAACAGACACTATAGGACTTTAAGGACCTGATGATTTCTGACGGCACAGGACTCACCATGCACACGGCACACAAAGACTGAAAGTTTGAGAGAGAAAATTCTCGCTCACTGTTCACTTGTTTGATTTCCACTTCAGGAGAGGTCAAGTAGTACTGATCACACAGCATCTTGGAGCTTTCATAGGCATCTAGAGAGAGAAAAGTGCAGCAAAACTAAGCTTACAAGTCAAACTATATACAGGCTATTTCAGGTGTTCATAAAATAACTTTATTAACTTTCTTTCAAAGAATGAACAGTATTACCCAGAAAAGAAACAGGGTTTGTTACCTCTGACGACCTCTACAACGTCACAGTTTGGGTCGATACTGCCAATGTGTTTGGGGTGGGCTGGATTGGTGCTGCCATCAAAGATTAACGCTAAAACAAACAAACGCACTCTCTTAATCTTATTGATCAAAGGATTATTAAAAATATATAATTTTAATAATATTAATAATACATGTTTTGAATAAATATTAAAATTATTTTGAAAGATCAGGTGAAACTGAAGACTGGGGTAAAGATGCTAAAAATTGAGCTATTTCATCACATTCCATTAAATTAGATTTTTAAATATAATATTACAGAACAGTTGTATAAATATAAAAACGTTTAATATAAAAATATATGTTTATCTATTGTCAAACAGAGCATCATGACTTAAAAGCTTTAAAAGTACATTATTTTAATATAATATAAAATGTTTGACATTTATCATGTATATGGTACCATGCATTAATTTAATAAGAAGAATTTGCTGTAAACATGTCTAACAGCTGTTGTGATTTACATCTTTTTGCAATAAAAACAAATACACAGTTGAAGTCAGAATTATTAGCCCCTTTTTAATTAAAAAAAAAATTTTTTTGTAAATATATCCAAAATTATGTTAAACAAAGCAAGGAAATTTTCACAGTATGTCTGATAATATTTTTTCTTCTAGAGAAAGTCTTATTTGTTTTATTTCGGCTAGAATAAAAGCAGTTAAAATTTTATATATATATATATATATATATATATATATATATATATATATATATATATATATATATATATATATATATATATATATATATATATATATATATATATATTAAGGTCAAAACAATTAGCCCCTTTGTTGTTTTTTAAGATAATTGTTTTTCGACTGTCTACAGAACAAATTATCATGTTACAATAACTTGCCTAATTACCCTAGCCTGCCTAGTTAACTTAATTAACCTAGTTAAGCCTTTAAATGTCACTTTAAGCTGTATAGAAGTGTCTTGAAAAATATCTAGTCAAATATTATTTACTGTCATAATGACAAAGATAAACTAAATCAGTTATTAGAAATGAGTTATTAAAACTATTATGCTTAGAAATGTGTTGAAAAAATCTGATCTCCGTTTGTCAGAAATGAAGGAAACAAATAAACGGGCGAATAATTCAGGGGGGATAATAATTCTGACTTCAACTGTGTGTGTATATATATATATATATATATATATATATATATATATATATATATATATATATATATATATATATATATTATTTAAAATATGTTTTTTGAAATTTAAGACTTTTTAAGACCTTGGGAGACTTTTACAGGGCAAAAGGCTAAGGGATTTTTGAAATATTTTTTACTTGCCCCATTAAAATGTAAAATTCAGTTATTTCTTTTCACCACATATTATAAATAATTTGTCAAACACATAGAGAACTTTAAACAGATGTTATTGTAAGGATGTAAAGTTAATTAAACCACATCGTTAAATAGAGTTAATTAATTTTACTTTCGTTTAACTTTTTTTCTTTTTATTTTGGTTGTAGCGATTGGGTAGCTTTACAAGAACACAGGAAAATTAAGAGCTGTTTAAAAGTATTTAAGGCATACAACACAATATTTCAGTGGATTTAAGACTTTGTAAGGTCTAAATTTTAGTTTTTGAAATCTAAGACTTTTTAAGACCCTGATTATTTCAGCTCAGACAGAACGTTCTCTGTCTAAGGCTTTAGTGTGTGTCCTGAACACTCACTGTGCTGATTCATCAACATGCGTGTGGAGATTCGGCTCATGTAGAAGCGGTCCAGAAAATACTGGACGTTCTGATTGGTCACTGGATCCACGCCAAAGGCCTCCTTGTACTCCAGCACCCCCTGCGCCATGGTGGGGACCACATTATTATGCCTGTTCCTGACATTGATCAGCGTTTCTGTGAATCTGAGACACATCATCTGGTTAAAAATACTACTAGAGGTCATTTAAAACAGGCTGCAGCCAAGTTTTATATATTTACCATCTTTATTTATTTACTAGTACTATAAACTCACTGGCCATTTTATTAGGTACACCTGCTTGTTAATGCAAATTTTTAATCAGCTAATTACATGGCTGAAACTCAATGCATTTAGGCATGTAGACATGGTTGTTTTGCCAGAGTGGCTGGTCTGAGTATTCCAGAAACTGCTGCTCTGCTGAAATTTTCATGCACAACCATCTGTAGGTTTTACAGAGTGGTCAGAAAAAGGGAAAATATCCAATATATTTGGCGTAAACAACATAAACGCTTGGTTCTATCCTGTCTTGTACCATCAATGGTTCAGGCTGGTGATGGTGGTGGAATGGTGTGGGGGATATTTTCTTGTCACACTTTGGGCCCCTTACTACCAACTGAGCATCGTGTCAACACCATAGCCTACCTGAGTAATGTTGCTGACCATGTCTATCCCTTCAGTATATGACCACAGTATACTCATCTTCTGATGGCTACTTTCAACAGGATAACTCACCATGTCATAAAGAGCGAATCATCTGAGACTGGTTTCTTGAACATGACAATGAGTTCACTGTACTCAAATGGCCTCCACATTCACCAGATCCCAACCCAATAGAGCATCCTTGGGATGTGGTGGAACGGGAGATTCGCATCATGGATATGCAGCCGACAAATCTTCAGCAACTGCGTGATGCTATCATGTCAAAATGGATCAAAAACACTGAGGAATATTTCCAGTACCTTGTTGAATCGATGAAGGATGAAGGATTAAGGCAGTTCTGAGGGCAAAAGGGGGTCCAACTTGAAAAAAGTAAGGTGTACCTAATAATTTTATCTTAATTTTTAATCTTAATCTTTAAATTTTTATCTTCATATTTTAGGCACTATTCTGCAATGTCTCAGCAGCAGCATTGTGGTGTCGTTCCTGAATGAATCTGCTTTTAATATATTAATTTGAGTCAGTGATTTAATATTTCATTTAATGAGACAGTCACTTGATTTGTTTCTAAATGAATCAGAATTTTGAATGAATCACTTTTATCATATATCGAACTGTAAAAAAATGCATATTACATAATAATAATCACAACAACAACTTCATAATTCAATAAGAGATGTAATTGTAGATCCTTTCATGAAATAGTCATAAGTTGCTGATGTGGCAGTAAAGAAACAAACAAACACAGAAGATTCATAAAGGTGTTGGATGCCCTAAAATGGTCTTAAAAATGGCACTTACTTAGTCAGGATTTTTTTATCATCAGGGTCTTTCTCCAAAAAGTCCACTAGCTCCATTAGACTCTGAGCGTACCTGTGTTTGAAAGCAAATGAATTTGTAATTTTAGAAACCAGCACCACACGCTGAATAAAACAATAAAAATAGATATTTAAACATCAAGGTGGCTTATTTACAATAACCAGAGTAAATTCCGCAGACTTTTCCATATATATAGATTTTTATAGCAGTGTTGTGGTTTTGTTCATGAACAAATCTGCTTTCAAATGAATCATTTGAGTAAGTGATTCAATGATTTATTTATTAAAACAGTCAGTCACTTGATTTTGTTTCTTAATGAATCTGAATTTTGACAAACCACTTATTCCCCCACTAAAATCCCCTATATTCTGCAATATTGTACACCCCTACTCAATATAAAACCATCTTGGGCAAGTTAAATGATTGAATAATTTAAGCCTTCATTATAAAAGAAATGTGATTGTGAATGAAATAATTGTAAGCTATTTTCAGTTTCG
Organism: Danio rerio; assembly: GCF_052040795.2. Taxonomy (NCBI): domain Eukaryota; kingdom Metazoa; phylum Chordata; class Actinopteri; order Cypriniformes; family Danionidae; genus Danio; species Danio rerio. The sequence goes on from NC_141039.2 coordinate 43,503,185, forward strand.
ATTTGCATTTGAATAGAAATTGCAGGTACATTTTTTAATGCATCACTATTACCAAATTAATCTGTTAGAAAAAAATGAGAAGAAATTAATCGGAACTGTACTTGGTATGTAATGTTGTGTATTATTTTCTTTAAACTACAAAGCCGATTGACTTTGAATGGCTAATGGAGGTGCTTTATGTGCATAATTTAGCAGTTTAGTTAGAGTAAAACAATACTTCCCAGGGCAAACGGAAACTGTATAGGGAACAGTTGTCCTGTGACAGAGCACATACTGTACAAGCTGAATGACAGGGCTGTGTGTGTGTTGTCAGAGAGCACTTGTTTACATCGAGACCTCTAGGAAGGTTGCAGTACACTTGTTTATATACAGTGACTCATGGTGATATCTGACACTGCATAACATGTCGGTGAACATGTTTCAATGTTACATTTAGCTCTGGTTTGATCTCAGTATGAGTCATGAAGAAAATTCTGTATTAGAACCCTTTAACTGAATAAAAACAAACCTATTTGTCATTGTCACAACAGAAAGAACGGGGCAGGTGTAACGCTCACTTGTCACTTTAAGTTCAAGTACAATGTTGTATAATTTTTAAAATAAATTAAGTATAATGTAAATATATACATAAACATAATAAATGTAAACGTATAAAATAACATTATTTTTAAAATGTTTTAATTTTCTTTAGCAATCCAGAAAGCAGATTAATTTTAGCTACACGTAACACAATTTTAAAAGACGTATATTAATTATATTAAATAAATACATTCCACAACACCCACACCTCCCACCAATATATCAGTTCAATTCATGTTTCAAATGTTTCAGTCTTCTTTAGCAATCAAGAGGCCAGATTAATTTTAGTTACAAGTAACAAAACAATTTTAATTATTCGTTATATCAATTATTCGTTATATCAAAAATACATATATTGCACAAAACTTACACCTCCCCGAATACAATCAAAAATTTTATAATGTAATTGATAGGTTAATAACTAGAATATTTATATTTTAACTTATATATATATATATATATATATATATATATATATATATATATATATATATATATATTTTTTTTTAACACTGATAAAAATTCATAATTAATAAAAAGATTTAGAAATGTACATTACCTATGTAACTTAATGTAATATAATACTAATTGAAAACATAGTCTGTTCCTATCTGTGGTATCTTTTTCACAAAACATTTGTAGCCACGGAAAAACAAATCTTGCAAAGTCAGCAGAAAATTTTGTGTTTACGTAACACCCATCATTACATAATTTTCAATATATTCCAGTTGACTTGTTGAACCTTGTTGCCAAACCTTGTAAGACAAAGGATAAAAACTCCAACAGCCTGTGCTTTCAAATCCTGTCCGTTCAGAGAATCAGAACAGTCAAATGGCCTTTTCATGAAGAACATCATTAACCCCCTTTTTAAATTTTTTTATTTTTATTTTTTTTACATTTACCACACTTGTCTAAATTTTTAAAACCGTGATCTGCGGTTTTATGAATGAATCCGATTACCCAAGATTTACAAGTATATTTTTTGGCCTTTAACTTTTAATATAGAAAACTGTGTGAAGGAAAGCCATCAGAACGTAACAAAGGTTAAACTCTGACCCAGATCCTCATGAAAACAAAGATTATTATATGCAACGTACGTTTGCATTACTTTCTGTGAGTGTGGATTGTTCATCTGACGTCTTTACAGGGTAAAAAAGATAAGCGAAAGACAGTTTCATAATGTAAATAGCATTAATGAACTATGACCTCTGGTTTAAATTTCAAAAGCACACTAATCCTGACCAAACACTTGACTAAATGGACTAAAAAGTGTATATGTATCGTCTATGACATTGTGCACGCTGCCTGACATTGAGTATGAAACTCATTCTGCAAAGAAAGAACTAAACAAAAACATCTTGAGAGTCCAAAAACATTGACAGTGTGGAATGTGGTTACAGTGACCCTATAATTCAAGGCAACAAAGCTAAAATATCTTTCAATTGGTGTTATAGATATAGTTTAGGTTTGCAAGACAAGTAAAAACTAATTAGTAACTGCTGGTGGTTTTGATGTCATTGATCTATTACAGATCTAAACTAGCCACGGTATCAGAACAGAGTCAGACTTTAAGAAAAAAAAATTGTTTGATTATGATATTTTTCAAAATGGTTGCAAAAAGTTGATTGATTTCCCAGAGATCAGTTGCAGCTGGAAGGGCATCCGCTGCGTAAAACATGCTGGATAAGTTAGCGGTTCATTCCGCTGTGGCGACCCTGGACTAATAAAGGGACTAAGCCGAAAAGAATGAATGAATGAAAATTGATTGATTGACTGAATGAACAAACAAAGTGGCATATCACTAGCATTATCCCTATGTGTGTATTTTGGCCCTAGGAATGCAACAATTAACTGGTTTCACTATTAACCGCGCATTTAATTCGTTATGGTTAATTAATTGTAAAGGCTTCTCAACAACACATTTCTGCACAGAACAAAACAACTACAACCAAACAAAGTTATGCCAACTGAGCACTAGTTTAAAGTTCTGAGCTTGTACCCTGAGGTAGATTACCCACGCACAGCACACTGGATTCAAGGCTGATTTTAACTATGGCTGAGGCTATTAACTAAGGGTCGTTCACATATCCTATAGCACGCAAGTTCGCTATTTCCAATGGAAATGCATGGCTTGTGCAGACATATTGGCGCTCCAGAAGTCACATGACAAGAAGTGACCTGTCAGCTTCATACTTTGTATGGAATATACACATTTCTACTCCAAAGAGAAAAAATACAAAAGGAAAATAGTAAAAAGTGCCTTTCACAATCAACACTTTAAATTATAAGGAGTTTTCATTAGAGCTGTGAACCTACACTAGTCTCACGGTTCGGTTATGATTATCATGCCATCGATTCGGTTCAATTCGATATTTCGGTGCATCACGGTGCATTGACGATGCTTTTATATTTTCTTCACAGCAGCAGCTCTTGTATTAAAATGTATAAATATATATTTATATTTATATAGGCTATTATTTGTAAAACAATTGTGTCATTTAATACAAACAGTCAGATATATAAACTGTAACTTTAAAAAAAACGAGCATTTAGCAAATAATATAAACAAATAAAATATAAATATCCAGCTCAATTTCTGATCCTTGTCTAGTTCTCTTAAGGCTGATTTATACTTCTGCGTCAAACACCGGCGTATGCTACGGCGCTGACGCATAGCCCATCGCCGTGGCCGTCGCCGTCACTGACGTGCACCTCTCAAAAATTGTAACTAAACGTCGCAACAACGCGTAGCGCAAGCTCTGTGATTGGTCGGCTTGCTAGCGGCGACGAGTCTGGGCGGGACCGAGAGCCGCGCGAACGGCGCGAGCGATTGTTTACAAGTGTGGAGTCCCGTGAAGGAGCTCCGGATGGAAAGTTTTGTTCTGTGTTTACCTCATAGTTAAAGTTGTTGCACGTCCGCCGATTCCTGCCTCAAAATGAGCAAGTTTGAGTCACTTGTACATCCAGGAAGTGTTCAGAATAGCAAAACAGAAGCGAAGAAACTCGACACAGAGGAACATTTACACCTCACTGCCCACTAGCGTTTCGAAAGTGTTAATGCAGACCAACGGAGACAGCGCGCAGAAGTATAAATGCACAGCCATGCGCGTTGCCTGCGCCGTGAGTTGCGCCGGTCACTTGACGCAGAAGTATAAACCAGGCTTTACACCCCTTTGATTGGTTACACCCTCAACAAAGACGGCTCTTTCGCGCTGCGCTCTTCAGATGAATGATAAGCGGCAGGCGGCAGCGGCAATCTCACAGCTGATCTGATCTATGATAGACACGGTGGAGAAAACTTTGCAGACACGCGCTCGTTTCTGTAATCCAAAAGTAACGCTGTAAAACAGCCGAGAGGAGAAGAAAAGCCACGCCAGCAGGTCAAATGGACCACTGTGTGTGTGTAAGAAAGAGAGAGAGACAGAGACAGAGAGAGAGAGAGAAATGGAGTAGGCTACTTTCATTCTCAAACACACACAGTGAAATTGTGCACAGTTCATGAGTATTAAGTAGTTAGAGCGTTGTAAATACTCGCGATCGTCTCCCTTGCGACAGAGCGCATATGAGGTAAATGACGTCAGTAATAACCGGTTATGATTATTACTGAACCGATACCGAATTGTCCGTGTCTGCATCGCGGTGCATCGAAGAAACGATTAATTTTGACACCCCTAAACTAGTAGTGAAACTAATGACTAGGGCTGCACGATTCTGGCAAAAATGTGAATCACGATTTTTTTTTGCTTAAAATCAAGATAACAATTCTTTCTCACGATTCTGTAAATGTAAAATAAAGGTTATTATGATTAGCCTATTATTACTGTTAATTCTCAAACATATGGTAAAACAACAATAATAATATTAGGCCTATTTGTAGGTCTACTGTTGCTTAAAATGCTAAATTTTGTACAGTCATTATGGTGGACTTGAACAGACTTTCAACATGTCCTGTTTGTTAACTCACAGAAAAATGATGACATCATAATATAGCTATTCATAATTCTAAAGTTGATTTATTATGTTTAAGACATGTGCTTGTCATCCGTCATTGACAACATAATTAGACCATTTGTTTTCACTGGTAAAATTAGAATTTTGTCATTATCAGACTCCGTCTTGCATTATATTCAACATTATAAATAGGCTTGTGTTGTTACACTGACTCAGTATTTATTTTAATTTATTTTCATGCACAACACTTTGTGTTCCCTATGAAAGAAAAAATCATATCAAATGTTTGTCATAAACATAACTCTAAAATGCGATATGATTATTTAAATGACGTGCACACAGCTTTCACTTTCACTTCTGAGTGCGACTCATGGCTGTGTGAGAAAAGACACATAAATGCAAATCAAACCTCCCGCGCGGCCCTCAAACGATCGCTCTGTGCAACAAACTGAACGCTATTTACAACTTCATTACCTGTTATTCACAGCCTATGCAGCTTCTGTTCACTAAAGTAGGCGTCATAGATGGGAACACACGCGTTCTCTGCAATGTTGCCAGATTGTAAAAAATGACATAGGCGGGTAGTGTAAAATCGGGCGGTTTTGTAACAACATGCCCTGTTCTTCACTTATAAACCTGTTATGATCCCCCAGAGGAGCCATAGCCCCCGTTTTCCACATACAAACGCTTACAACAGTTTCAATCTCCCAACGAGACTACAGATTGTTGGGCGGTGCTTTTTAGTTTTAAGCTGGTTACAAGCTGAAAACAGCTACGTCTGGCAAGTGGCAACACTGGTTCTCGGAAGTAAACAAACAGTTGGCGGTCAGCTCACGTGTTGGCGACCGCGAATACATCATTACATGAAGACAGAAATGACATTTTTGGGTGAAATATACCTTATAAATATGTGACACTTTTAATGCCATTCGAAGGTGTTAATGTTGCTGTGATTTGTGCAACTGCCTTGCTTCTCTCTTGACCTTGAAAATATAATTGGCTGAATCGTAGAAAAAGCTGAGTTAAGATCGTGTGTAGGGTCTAATTGAGATCGTGATCTTCTTTCCGATTAATCGTGCAGCCCTACTAATGACTGCATAATAATCGTGATAACCATGAAACCATGATTATTCATATAATTGTACAACCAAAGTCTATAATCTTTGCATCCCTATTTGGCCTAAAGATGAACAGAAATACTGTCTGAAAGAAAACTATTCAACCTGAAGTAGAAACCTGCCTTTAATAGATAATTCGCCCAAGGACTAAAATTTCCTCATCATTTACTCACATTCAGGTGGTTGTAAATGTTTACAAAATCCTTTCTTCTGTTGAACATGAAACAAGATTTTCTGAAGGCGGCTAGCTAAAAGCAGCTATTGACATTAATAGTAGGAACAAAAATTCTATAGAAGTCAATGGCTGTTTTTCCCCAACATTCTTAAGATAATCCTGCTTTGTGTTCAACAGAGGAAAACACTGAAACAGGTTTGGGTATAAATGGAGGATGAGTAAATTATGGCCGAATTTTCACTTTTAGATGAACTGTCCCTTTAATGCTTAAAATATGCTGACGATAGTAAAAATATGCTGAATCAGCACTTGATACAAACATGTCCAACAGAAATGTTATGTTCTTGACCATCATGAACAAACAGCACAAGCAACAGAAAAGTAGCTCAGTGATTCAGGTCAACAAACGAAACTTGGAAGCTTTTAAACACAATCTGCTGTAAAGATACACTGCAAAAAGGCTTTTCTTACAGTTTTTGCCTTGTTTCTAGTACAAATATCTAAACGTTCTTCAATCAAGAAGCATTCTCTAGGAAAAATGTAAAAGTTTTTCCTTAAAACAAGCTAAATAGTTTGCCAGTGGGGTAAGCCAAAATAATGCTCAAACTGAAAGCAATTGGAGATAATTTAGTTTGTTTAAAGGAATTATTACTCATTACTTAATAAATGACTAATTATTTCTGAACAAAACTATATTTTTAACTTGTCTAGAAAATAATTGTTGATTTAAGATTTGTTTTTTTTTTATATTTGGACTAGAAACAAGACAAAAACTCATTTAAATAAGCAAGTATTGCAGTACATCTTATGTATGTACTGTATGTATGACCAAAATGAAGAAATACAGGACTGTATATACAATACTGTACAGTGTTTCCTTTAGGATTTTTTCCAGCTGTGGCGGTAGGTCTTTTACACAAATCTACCAAATACCTATGGCGTTATTTCAATGAAAAATGGAGAAATGTGGATACGTGAAGTATTACGTGAAGT